>NW_027112872.1:3830-4441 GCF_000696795.3 Halyomorpha halys | reverse complement strand
TAACAATATTATTAATAAATAATTTACCTTAAAAACTAATTTACACTCACATGAATTATTTTAAAAAATTTCTGCAGGCTGCACTAGTTTCGGTCAAAATTACCCTATAAGATAATAAAACATTAGAGAATCATTAAATTATTAATAAGCTATCTTTAGCTTAAGTCAAATTATCTATTTTGTCACTATTTCATTATTACACAATATTACATATTATTGTGACCTTCCATATACGCAAGCATAACTTTTATTTATTTCAAATTTATTTTGTTTAAAATCCTTAAACTTAAATTTCGAATATTAACATAATTTTTACCCATATTTTTCATAAATTAATTTTGCTTTATATCTCAGCACAGTGTTGGTTTAGATTTCTAGTGTCTGTTTAAAATTCACCATATAAATAATGTTTTCTGATATGTTAATTGACTCAAGTATTTTTCTTTTGAATGTATAGGTTTCTTTATGTAAAATTATTGTATCATCTAAATCAAAATTTTGTTGTTTATTGGGATCCTTCTCCTTGTTTTTTATATCATTACTGTGTTGATAAATACAAATTTAAATTAATATTTTTTTCAGTTCATCAACGTAAGTTGATAAATAAATGT
>NW_027112872.1:0-1216 GCF_000696795.3 Halyomorpha halys | reverse complement strand
CGATGCGAAATTTTCAAGATCATTTTCATTAATAAATAATAAATAAAATGAAATTTCTACTACACCCAGATAGCGCAAGAGCTCAGTAAAAAAAGTCAGTTACTGTACTCCAATTTTTGATAACTTTAGTGAAAACGATGTTTAATTACTTGTCAAAATTAATGAGTCTGCCAAGTATAGTCAGGGGGAATACAACATGGTGGCTGTTTAAAAATATAAAAATAAACAAAAAACAATTTTTCAATTTGAGGACCTTATCTTTGAATGTACCAACAATATTAGAAAACCTAATAGAACATCAATTAAAATAAATTATCAATAGTTCCTGAGATAAAGATTTTTTAAAAGTTATATTTCTTAAAAGATATACTAAAAAAAAAAAAAGTAGTTGATGAATTTAGTGTTCAGCGTGCTATAAACTGGCTATTTAGTTTGGAAATGATTTTTTTCTGAATAACTAGAAATTAATTTATTTTAGAAAATGTTATGTATGTAAACTCCTTCGATGATAAATGACATAAATTACTTTATAAAACATTAAACTAGTTTTAGTTTGTGTAGTATTAGACATAAATACAAAAGCCGGGAAGGAAAGAAGGTAGTTATTTCACCCTAATGTTTTATTATTTAAATGAAAACTATTGATAATTACTAGTCAAAATTGATGAGTCTGCAAAGTATGGGCAGGAGGAATAAAACATGGCGGCTGTTTCAAAAAATAAATTTTTTTTTTTCAATTTGAGCACTTTATCGTTGAAAGCACCGATAATACTAGAAAAGCTAATAGAAAATCAATTAAAGTAAATTTATTAAAATATGAGCCCTAATAGAGTTATTCCACCCCAATTTTTGATTAATTTAATGAAAACTATGTATAATTACTAGTCAAAATTTATGAGTCTGCCAAGAATAATAAACTGAGGAATATAAACATACAAGAAAATATTTATAAATTGTAAAATCTATTATACATTTATTAATATTTAAAATAATATAGGTTTAAAATTATTCAAAATATCGCTAAGAGCAATAAACATTTATGTATGTAGAAAAACATATAAAAGAGAATATTAATATCCCATTATTACTCTTAATTTTTTATATCAGAAATACACATCACAACCCTCTAAGAATGGTGTCAAAATTGGTGGATAAAAATAAATCCCAACAAATCATATCAAATCACATTTACTCTTCGTCGTAAACCTGCCGACTG
>NW_027112871.1:5476-6222 GCF_000696795.3 Halyomorpha halys | reverse complement strand
CCTTCTAATTTAAATTAATGTTTGAAGTACCACCAATGGGTGGTTCCTTCCCAAGATTTTCAAGTGTATATGAAACATACAACATATTTAATTTTTGTATTATTTTGTACAGTTGTAAATTACATTAAATAAATTTAAAAAAAAATAGCTATTGACCGCCACCCGGACTATCTTCCTACAATCCATTTCATACGACCATCTTCTTCTACTAATATAATTTACATTGCATGAATCTATCTGAACTGAATAGCAGCCTCTGGGATCGGAGCAAGGTGCAAACAGTAGCGGCCTTAGCACTGGATTAAGCAAGCCACAGGAATAAGATTGTTCTAATTACGAAACAGTTTGAGTAAAGTAGTCAGGCACAACTCCCTCTTAGGGGGGGTGAAGTGGTTAGTTCTTGTAGGAGGGGCTAATT
This sequence comes from Halyomorpha halys, assembly GCF_000696795.3. NCBI lineage: Eukaryota > Metazoa > Arthropoda > Insecta > Hemiptera > Pentatomidae > Halyomorpha > Halyomorpha halys. Next base: position 5,804 of record NW_027112871.1, on the reverse strand, counting down.
ACAATAAAGTTTGCTCACCCTCCTTCACCAACAACAAACAAGAAAGAACATGTGCGACACAAACTTGGCCAGACTCTTGTATAACGAGAGAATAATTATTTAAATTGATGTAAACATTAATGGCGTTATAAATGTACAGGTATTATAATATATTCCGTTAAGCCTTTTAACTTAAAGAATGAAAACAAATATTCATCTATGGCACGAGTATGTATTTACGATAAATAGTTTATAATTTTTTTTTATTTTATTTATTTGTTGATATTTACAACTGTATAAAAAAATACAACCAGTAAATTTGATCATAATGACATATGATGTGATACAG
>NW_027112871.1:0-401 GCF_000696795.3 Halyomorpha halys | reverse complement strand
CACACATAACATCTATTGAAGAATGGTGTAAAAACTGGAGAATCAAAATAAATCCTGACAAATTCCACCAGATCACCTTTACTCTTCGTCGTAAACATCTGCCTTCCTGTCGTACAGTATCATTTCTAAATACACCAGTAATGCCTGTTGAACAGATTCAATACTTAGGACTCCATCTTGACAAGAGACTTACTTGGAATCTACATACAAGACTGAAACGACAAGAAACTGCTTTACAAACGCTCTAAACTTCCCATTCACTACAAAAAATTAGTATACACTATAATAATCAGACCAATATGGAACTGAGCTCTGGGGCTCCACCAAACCATCAAATTCTTCCCGCATCCAATCGTTACAATCCAAAATCCTTGATGCTCCTTATTACGTCACAAATAAAC
>NW_027112870.1:2488-3914 GCF_000696795.3 Halyomorpha halys | reverse complement strand
TAATATCGATATGGAATATAAACAATATTCGGATATTGTTTTATGGAAAAATCGATATTTTGTTTAAAATGACTAAAATATTATATAGAGATTTTAAAATAGCAATATCGACATTTTATTTTGATAATTAAATTTTTTTTCTATATTTTACATTGTTGTAATATCGATATGGAATATAAACAACAATATTCCGATATAATTTTATCGAAATATCGATATTTTGTTTAAAAAGACTAGACAATTTTAAGGAATAATTAAAAATGGAATATCGATATTTTATTTTGATAATTAAATATTTATTTCGATATTTTACACTGCTGTAATATCGATATGGAATTTTAGTTATTAATATTGATATCAAAGATTAGAAACGATGTTTCGATAATTCATTAAAAAATATTAAGGAAATCTTATAAAAAGTTTAAAAATAGTTTTCTGATATTTAGAATTGATAAATTCATATTTGTTTCGATATTTTACATTGTTGTAATATCGATATGGAATATAAACAATATTTGGATATTGTTTTATGGAAAAATTGATATTTTGTTTAAAATGACTAAAATATTATATAGAGATTTTAAAATAGGAATATCGATATTTTATTTTGATAATTACATTTTTTTTCTTTATTTTACATTGTTGTAATATCGATATGAAATATAAACAACAATATTCCGATATTATTTTATCGAAATATCGTTTAAAATGACTAAAATATTATATACAGATTTTAAAATAGAAATATCAATATTTTATATTAATAAATACACATTAATTTCGATATTTTGAATTATTGTAATATCGATGTTGTTTATAAGAACAATATTCCGATATTATTTTATCGAAATATCCATATATTGTTATAAATGACTTGAAAATTGTATACAGATTTTAAAATAGGAATATCGATATATTATTTTGATAATTACATTTTTTTTTCGAAATTTTACATTGTTGTAATTTTGATATGGAATATAAACAACAATATTTCGATATTATTTTATCGAAATATCGTTATATTGTTTAATATGACTAAAATATTATATAGAGATTTTAAAATAGGAATATCAATATTTTATTTTGATAATTACATATTTATTTCGATATTTTGTATTATTGTAATATCGATATGGTATATATGAACAATATTCCGATATTATTTAATCAAAATACCGATATTTTGTTTAATAAGATTAGAAAATTGTATAGAGATTTTAAAATAGGAATATCGATATATTATTTTGATAATTACTTTTTTATTTCGATATTTTACATAGTTGTAATATCGATATGGTATATAAGAACAATAATACGATATTATTTTATTTGAAATATCGATATATTGTTTAAAATGATTAAAATAACATATAGAAATATTAAAATAGGAATATTGGTATTTTGTTTTTATACTTATTTCGATATT
>NW_027112870.1:0-883 GCF_000696795.3 Halyomorpha halys | reverse complement strand
TCGGTTACTCGATATCGATATCAAAATATCGGATATCGGAGACAAAATATCGATATTTCGATAATATCGATATCGATATCCCATCCCTAGTTCAAGGTACTCCAAATATGCTCGCTTATCCGTCGTGATTTCTCAAAGTTGCCTAATATTTATAAGCTCTCAATTGAATCAAAGATGCTTGGAGTAGAATAAGTAGAAAACTCGATAAATTATCTAGTTACAACTAATTTCAATTAAAGGGTGTATTGAAGGATAACTTATAAAATAGCTGATCTAATAAAAACTAGTAAATACAAAGTTATATTGGTTTCCAAACTTTTTTTCTCCAAATATTAAGTTACAGCAATATAAAATTTACTTTTTGATTTATTGTCTCCAATAATAAATCTTTATGATGGACCAAAAAATAAAAAAATAAATAACACCCTTCTCAAAAATGTAAATAGAATACAACATCGTAATAAAAAAACTGATTGTCCTTATACGTGGTTTTACCCCGAGACTATAGAGCTATTTTTAATATTTAGTATAAATAGTCCACCCGGGATTATCCTAGGAATTCGATATTCAATATCATACCCCATTTAAAATTAAAATTGATAGCTGCTTATTGGTTACAGAAACAACTATCTAACCCATTTATGAACATTGAGAGCAAATACAAAGAATTTTAGAATAATCAAAACAAAACCTCCAATATACAAATATATTTCCAATCCACATAATTAAAAAAAAAAGATATGGTGCACACATCACACTGTCCTCAATATGTCCCTAAGTTTAGTGTAAATTCATAATTATGAGAGATAGTTGACCGTGGATGATAAATGAGGAGAAGATGGTTGGGGGTGCGGTCAATGAAACACAAATAAGTATGACTAAC
>NW_027112869.1:13984-14326 GCF_000696795.3 Halyomorpha halys | reverse complement strand
ATATTTTGAAGTTTAAGCTTTATGTTACGGGCATATAGTATGCAGTTTCGCTGAACGTTACGTATGTACACATGAAGTTACGTACAACTTTTAAAAAAACTCGTCTTGTATAAAGTAGCTATACAATAGAAAAAAATCAGCAATATAATATAATCTTTACAATGAAGTTACAGAGTGTATAAAATACTTTTTATGATTTTATATTTATTTCTTTTTTAATATATATATTTATTTCTTTTTTAATATATATATTTATTTCTTTTTTAATATATATATTTATTTCTTATGTCTATGTACTTTTTACCTATTATCCTATACTTTTAAATATTTATAACTTTTTAT
>NW_027112869.1:10602-10814 GCF_000696795.3 Halyomorpha halys | reverse complement strand
ACACCCTTAAATTTTTTTACATTATTTATTTATGAATTGGATAACGTTTCGGACCTCTTATTATCTCACTGTCAGCAAATTTCTCATCATCAAATTATAAATTATCGTCATCATAATTTATTCATATTTGCAGAATTTGATCTATTTATTAAAAGTTTGGTAAATGAATTGAAAATCTATATTACTATACAATATACATTTTTATACATGTA
>NW_027112869.1:5275-8225 GCF_000696795.3 Halyomorpha halys | reverse complement strand
AAAATAACAACAAAATAAAAGTATCCTTGAAAATGACCTGAGGGTCGAAGCGTTGGAAGGTTTTGAAAAGAATAAAGTTGAGAAAAAAGGATCAAATTTGTTTTTAAATAAACTAAACCACTCTCAAACAAGAATATATTAATAAAAATTAATCTAAAACAATTTTTGTTTCTACTTTTCCTTTTTCAAACAATAATCGTCTTCTACACTAAATACAATATATTTTTATATACTCTTCTCGCACAAAACCAAATTATAATTTACCTATTCATTCAATATTCCATTCTTCCAGTTTCACTACCGAATACCTCAGCACTCTAGTGACCCACGATACACGTTTGTTCCGTTACATAAATTAAATGAATTTATCATTAATTAGCTATGTCAAAATAAATCAAAGATAAAATAGTAACAGTAGTAGATCAGAAAAAAAACACATAAATAAGTTAAGAAACTAATATATAAATTTTAAAACACGAATAAATATATTTTAAAAAAACATAATGAGTGATATCAGGGGTAATACCCAAGCCGGTAATGATATATGATACCCAAGGAGTCCAAACTAATATTTTCTGCCAAGATTGATTTATCCCCAATGGTAACATCAAATACATATAATTACATGAAACATACTTTTCATTATTATATGGTATGAACTCTTCAGTTTCAAGTATAAGGCCAAATATGATTTAAAACATTGTTATATATTGTTCATTAATCTCATTTATTCATTATTTGTCTAAAATTGTTCATATATTGTTGTTAAACTAGACTCATATGGGTGAAATATAATAAAGTTTTCTGTAATAATCAATGAGACAAACTTTAATTTGTTAGTCTTTAATAAATAAAGTTTTATTTATGGTCGACATCGTAACAGAGCTGCTGCAGGGAGGAAGTTGCTCTAACCCGCTTAAGAATAGGCCGTACTGTCCTCACACACTCTTACCTGGTCTGAAAACAGTCACCTACATGCCAATATTGCAAGTCCATTCTCAGGATTAAACATATTTTTAAATCATACCCTCAATTTTAACAGTAGTAAGCAGAATAGGACTAACCCCAAATTTATCTGAAGCTCTCACCGAAGAGGAATCTCACATTGGTATTTAAATGTTTAAAAGCACATTGCCTTCTTTCCATATTATAGTCATTCTTTGATTTGATTTTATTATTATTATATCATAATTCTTCTTTTTTTTTAAGTGTGCGTGAGTAAATATGTGTATGTATCTTTATAATTATAATAGTCCATAGGCGTTGATGACCAAAAGATTTTACGCCTTTAAACAAGACTAAACAAACACAGTTTTATTATATTTAACTACGGTACTTTTTTTTATATATCATGTTTTATACAACTTTCTGTTTATATTCTTATATTATCATATCTTATAATGCTTGGATCACATTCACATTTTGTATGAAGCTCTGCAAAGTTGGGTATGAATATAAGTTTGCCCCTTAAAAGAATATGAGAGTTTAACGAAGATAACGAAGCAGTTGGGCATCAATCGGGAATGTTAGGGTGCTTTCGGTCTTACCTGTCCGAATCGAATGCAACTTTTTTTCTTTTTTTACCTTTATTTATTCATGAAATTATTTAATATTTCGTATTTATCCATTGTTTATTATTGCTAAAAATGAGAACTTTTTTTTTATATAAAGTAAATTAAAGGTACTTTAGGGGAAGATATTGGGCTATATCCATGAGGATAAGATCTACCTGATATTAAATATCATTTGATTCTACGCTGACTTGGCGAGGTTAATAAAAATTGTAAGAGCCGTTTTCAAGGAAAATCGAAAAAATGTGCAGCATTGATTTTGTAGTGTCACTTCCGTTTCGCCAATTTTAGCGAAAAAGTCCCACCCCAGAAATGTACCCACCATAAATAAGTACTTTCAGTTCCATACGACTTTTTGTATATGAGCTAGGCTTTCCACTGACCCACAAACAGTCTTTGTTTTTTGAACTCAGGGGACCTCAAAACATGTATTTATTCGAAATATGGAATTCAATTTTTTTCAAGATCGGAATACCTTCCCTTACTATGTATATCATATGTAATACGTAAGGAAAGAAAAAATGTAGGCCTTTTCGCCGATGATACAGCTTTTTACTCCTTATCTTACAGAATTGACATAATCAGAGGAGGAAAAATTCAGTTATTTTAACCCAATTTTTTTACTATTTTAATGAGAACTGTATGTGTGGTGTGCGTCTTCAACTCAATGCCAGGCACTCCTTCACTTTTGCATTGCTGGCTGGATTGTAGTGGACTATATAAAATAGTGATAAATGAAACATAATTAAATGAAACGAAACTCTAGTGCATAAATTACAGTTGGAGAAGTGGGTGGCCGAAACATTACATTTTGATTATGTGTGTTAATTAGTTTTGAATAATTGGTCTATGGATTTAACGATACTGATGATGATGGTGTGAATTATATTGGTAGGTGTGGACTTACTCCATGGCTCGGTTATACTCTCTTCATTCCTATATTTCCTCCCTCCTCTACTGTTCCGAGAGGTATCTCAGAGTGTGTCTACTCAATCATTTTTTTCTACCAGAATAGAAATAAAAAAAATCAGTCTCTGACCAGGGACACACTCGCTTGCAAGTGTGTGTGCCTTTGTGTTTTCGGCCACATGGGGCGCTGGTGTTACAATTAGCCGTATGATTTTAGTTTGGTTCAAGTCTATTTAAATGGAACACTGTGTACAATTACTAGTCAAAATTAATGAGTGCCAAGTATTGATAAGGGGAATAAAATCGCGAATGTAACTTTAAAACCACCTAAACACTAAAAACCGAATAGAACATCATCTAAATAATAGTAAATTTCCATAAATATAAGTTCTAAAAGAGCTATTAACGTTCAATAGTTCCCCAGATACACCTTTTTAAGAAGCAACACTTCATAAAATATTTAATGAAAA
>NW_027112869.1:0-555 GCF_000696795.3 Halyomorpha halys | reverse complement strand
CACATTTACTGTACTTTGAATTATGTTCTATAAGGTGTTCTAGTGTTGTAGGTGGTGTTAATGATAAAGAGTTCCGATTTTTTTTTTTTTTTTTAATTTATTTTAGTAAATATCATAAAAACTACTACCCTTACGAAGTTAAACGTAATAAACTACTTTATGGCACGTTAAAGTACCTTTAATTTTAGTGCTAATAGAAATCTGTACGTTGAATAATTTTTGAGATATATATTTCTCAAAACAAATTTACTAACTACTGATTTTTCAGTGTATTTTTATGAAATATTGTTTTTATAAAGCAATTACTCGAGAACTATTGGACGTAAAAAGATCTTGAAGGGCTAATATTTTAGCATATTTACTCTACTTCAAATGATGTTCTATTATGTTTTCTAGTGTTTTCGATAGTTTTAAAGATCAAGTGTTCTGAATTATTATTATTTTTTTAACTTATTAATGTTTTGAAACAGCTGCTATTTTTTATTCTCCCTGACTATACTTGGCAGACTCATCAATTTTTACAAGTAATTTTAATAAAAAGTCATAAAAATTTGG
>NW_027112868.1:0-2092 GCF_000696795.3 Halyomorpha halys | reverse complement strand
TGAGATGGGAGTGTAGAGTGAGGAATCATTAACTCAATGCCATTTTAATGAGAACTGGTAGTGGGCTTGTGATTCTGCATTTGGATTATTCAGGCTGGGGGTAAATTAGCTTGTTTCTGCCGCATGAGCCTGAATAATCACCTTCAATTTTCGTACAACTGATTATTCGTGTCATTACATTATTTTTACTTTCGTCTATTCACGTTTATTCATTTATTATAAAGATCTATATAAAAATAGTGTAAATTATTCAGTATTACAGTTTCGAAAAATTGTCTTCTCTTCTTCTTTCTCATCCTACTTAAGAACCTTTCAGCGTGGAGGAGCCTCTAACCACTTGATTCACACATCTCGGTCCATGGTAACCATCTTCATTTTCCTCTTTCCAGACCTAGTCGTTGGATATGTTCCATGTAGTTCCTTCTAGGTCTGCCTCGTGGTCTCATACCAGTCGGCCTCGCCTCCAGACATTTTTTTGGCACTCAGTCTTCCCCCATTTACAGACGTGCCCATACAATCGGATCTGTAGGTGTTCTGTGAGGATCTGAAGTTCTTCTCTTATACTTTCATTCCTTATCCTATTTATCCTAGTTTTGCCCAATATTATTCGCATTAATCGAATTTTAGCAGCTGTAATCCTGCTCATGTGCTTGTCTTGGGTCACCCAACTTTCTTTGCCATATAATAGTGTCGGAAAATATATTGCTTTAATGATATGGAGCTTGATATCCTTACCTACCTCCCTCTTTCCCATAATAGTATTGCATATCTGGTAGTAAATAATATTTTCTTTATTTATCCTATTGGACACTTCTTGGTCTATTTTTCCAGATTTATACAAAACTGTTCCAAGGTAGGTATAGAAGTCCACTGTTTCCAATACTTCATCATTGCACACTATTTGTTAGAAATTTTAACCTACTAGTACAAACATAACTGACTTACACAATAAAAATTTACACTACACGCCAAAAGGCGTATAAAATTACAGAATAAATAATAATAATAATAAAATTAAATATTATAGTACTAAAAGAGGATTAAAGTCAATTATTTGGTAATCACTAATTGAATTTCATTGTTTTCCAAATAGTGCAGTTTTGATCTTTTCCCTCAGACATAATTTTCTGATTATGTGTAAATCATAAAAATACTTGTAAATGTCCAAAGGAATATATTTTCAATATTCTAGCACTCGCAACCATGAATTATTGCCTTTTTAAACTGTATATTTTTATCTTCCCAGAACGAATGGGGTCGAATGGTAAATGGTAACCACCCCTTTCCTTTGTAAACCCCAAAAATAAAAAATGGAAGGAAAAACTGTTGATAAAATGAAATGATGTGTATTCCGTTATTCATTTTTTCTCTCCCACTCTTTTTAATTTAGAACGATTCCATAGCTTTGACCAGTCATGGAGACCTGATTGAGATCAAAGATGAATGTGTTTGAATTATTGTACAGTCCTTAAAAAAAATAATAATTATTGTATGAGAGAAAAACCTTTGATTGCTGAATATATCGAGAGCCAATGTAGCGGTATTTCAAAACGCCCGAGGCTATTGAACCTCTTTGTCAAAAATTTTACCATTATCATAGTGGCTGTTGTTTCTGATCTCAAAGTAGCTCTTTGATATTCCAAATGGCGTAAAATTCAATTGAATTTTTTGTCGCCTTTATTATGTTTCTGACGGATAAAAGAACAACGATATTTCTATTGGTTGTTTGAACTGCCATTTTTTAAAAAATAATTGAATAATCGTTTTTATCAACTGTGAGTGACTTTTAAATTGTTTACTCCCTTAGGTTTAGATCAAAATTTAATTAAATACTTTTAATTTTCTAACTTGTCTATTTTTTGTTTTATACTAGAGAACTACTCAGTATAAAACATAAATTGCTTTTCGAAACTTCCTTCTTCAATACAAAACTAATAAGATTTATTTATTTATTTTTTTCACTACATCCTCTACTGAGGAACTACTTAAGAGTGTGAATGTCCAGATTCATTTCTCGAACCCACTGTGAAATAAATGTTGACTGATCCAGGTGGGAATCGGACGCACAACCTTCTGTACAGAGCATTCTATG
>NW_027112867.1:20143-20488 GCF_000696795.3 Halyomorpha halys | reverse complement strand
GTTTCATTTCGCACTCCTCTCTCTCTCTGTTATTATTTTTAGTTTCTTACTTCAGTAAAAGATAACTTATATACATATATATATATAAATGAATAAAGAGCCATTAAATTTTTAAGTGAATATATGTGAACTATCTTCTACCGGAAAACCGAAAATAAACAATAAAGTGATGTAGGAGTAGATTATTACTTTATATTAACATACATGTACAGTTTAGCAATACATTTAAATATTAAATGTATTGCTAAACTGTAGGAGTAGATTATTACTTTATATTAACATACATGTACAGTTTAGCAATACATTTAAATATTAAAAGACCTAATTAGAGTAAACCTTTAACGC
>NW_027112867.1:13748-19648 GCF_000696795.3 Halyomorpha halys | reverse complement strand
TGTAGGAGTAGATTATTACTTTATATTAACATACATGTACAGTTTAGCAATACATTTAAATATTAAAAGACCTAATTAGAGTAAACCTTTAACGCACAGAAATGAACAAATTTATTTTTAAAACAAAGAAGTGAATAAAAAAAAATCCTATATGTGGTAATCATTAATCTGTAGTATGACTGGACTGTCATCTGACGATTAAAAAAAAATCTATTATCTATTTATAATTCTCCGACCATACTAATTTGGATTAAAATAAAAATATCTAAACATATCTTACAGATTAGAACTTTTAAATGGATCTAATGTTTGTTATAATGTCAATTCAGTACGGCAGATAATCATTTCAATAATAGCACATATAATCAATTTTTTATTTGCAGTTTCTATACTCAATTTCATGAGACTAGTAAGTTTACCATTACCAAATACTGTCATCAGCAGAATCGTCAATCATGATGAAATTGGTCAGTATGAATACATTATTATATGAAGTTAACATTTTATTATTTATATGCTCAATTAAGTTGTGAACCTAATGCAGGTACTTACCTCGGCATCGCTGCCGTTGTTACCCTTTGGGTGCCGTACAGCATTACCAAGATATACCGAGCCGTATTCGCTGCAACTGAGTATACTTGGATTGGTGCCTACTTCTTCGTATCTACAGGTTTCTTTGTTCTCCTAGTTGTTATATACAGGTAAAATGATTACAAACATTAATTAATTAGGAATTAAGATCACGAGTCCAACCTCGTTTTCTTTTATTTGTTGACCCTAAATAAAAAAATTTTATAAGCAGAGAAACACTACCTAATCATTTTGCTTGTGTTTCTAAAGTATATTTAATACACACCCCAAGCTTATTTATCAATTTTCATAAATCACATCAATTTTTTCGCTACATTCTATCATGTATGTCCTTCGGCTTGAGGAGTGAATACAGAATAGTATGTTTCCAGTTATCGGGGACGTATCTCAACCTCAAGCCCGAATTGTACAGGTTCGTGACCTGTGATTTCCTTTCTTGGTCTATTTCAGCAGGACAAGAGGCCCGGTTTTCATGACATCGTCTCAAGATTTTTTTTCTTCCCTCTAAAATCTTTAGATGTACAAACAACACCTCTCACAACATGTACAAATATACATAAGAGATAAAAATATTGTATTGCCGGGGGACTCACATGGGGAGGGACCATTACGGCTGGTGGTGTTGATGGTGTGGGTGACTTCAGGCTTCAGGACAGTGCTTTGCCACCTCACAGGTCTCAGTGGAGGGGTGAACTCTCGGAATAGGGGGTTAGCTCAGGCTTTCAGCCCATCAAAAAGTTTGATTAAATTTGCCTATGGCCCATGAAATCCAACACAGACGGAAGTTGGGGCTCCTCAATCATTACTCTATTCCTGGCACGCTAGAGTGTGGTTCCTCTTACTATTCGCCGAAGGATGGAATTCTGGAAGTTCTGCAGTTTGGACAACGTAGTCTTGTACAGGTGTCGCAGGAGTGGTGAACATAGAGCAGAGTCGGGCCAATGATGGCCTTGTAGACCTCCAGCTTGTGTCGGAGCGAGATCCGTTCTGATGCGAGCAGATGGTAGAGCCCATATGACTTCTGTCGGGCTAGCTTAAGTCTCTCCCTTACGTGACTGGAGAAGGTGAGATGCCTGTCAAGAGTCATGCCGAGGTAGAGAATGTTGGTGTTGATGGTGTCGGAAATTTTCTGACCCTCACCATCCACAACGAACCGCTGGGGTAGCTTACTATCCTTGCCCTTCTGGAAGGGTATTAAAATGGCATCCGTCTTCGTTGGATTTACCCTGAAGCCGTCATTCTTCATTGCAGCTACAATGGTGGCGGAAGCGGTTGGGCATAGTGGTGGGCCAGTTCAGCTCTCATGCAAAATGACAAACAGTAAAGGTCCCAGCACTGATCCTTGAGGGACTCCCAGGTGGTGGGGACCGGAGGCGACATGTCTTCACCAAAAAAATTTCATCAAAGAATTTGATATACCTTCGGCCTATATACTCCAGTACAGAGGGAAGCTGGAGTTCCTGGTATATGATAGTGTTCCTGGCATTCTGTAGTGATGTACCTCGGACAATCCGCCGTAGGACGGAAGTCTGATAGCTCTGCAATTTTTCGAGCGTGTTTGGTAGAGATGCCGCAGCAGGGGTGCACAATAGAGCATTGTAGGTCTGATGATGGCCTTATATATTTACAGCTTCAGCCTCAGAGAGAGTTGCGGGGACTTCAGCAGTTTATCACCTCCTGAAGTCCCCGCTACTCTGGAAAGATACGGCGATGATGTACATCGATTATACATACCGCAGGGATGATCCGTCCCGGGACACTGCAGAGAAGAGTATGGATAGACGCACCACGTCATACCCAACAGGTACCAACCTATGCCCACCGTGGGACTTAAGGGACCTACGTCTTGCCATGGACAGGCAGAGGATTAGGAGGGCTCCGGGACTTGACGCCTTGGATGCTGCAATCCTCAGGAACAGTGACCCATATATCGAGGAGGAGCTATTCGAAATCTTCCACTCCCATACTTGGATAAGGGGTACTTTCCGAGCGGGTGAAGGATTGCAGACTTGAGACTGCTCTACTAAGAGGGGGGGCAAGGATAAGGAATCGCCTAAGGCCTATCGGCCTATATGCCTCCTCCTTGTTATCAGCAAGGTCCTGGAGCATATGATAGTGCATAGCCTCAGACAAGTCCTCAGAGCTGCGAGTCACCCACGGCAATACGGATCCACCCGTGGCAAGGGAACAACAGATGCTCTGTTGAGAGTACGTGATGATGTAGAAGGGAGGGCGGAGAAAAACGTCTTGATGATACTCTTCGACATATTCTCCGCCTTCGATAGTGTTTAATGGCCGCGCGTACTCCAGCGGTGGCAGGAGTTTGACACCCCCAGCAACTTATACTCCCTCGTGAGTAGTTACCTTAGTAACAAGCTTCGGAAAGAACATCGACCCCCGGTGCCCGACGTGTGGGGTCCCGGAAACAGCAGAGCACATTGTATTGGACTGGCACGCGATGGAAGGACACCGTGCCAGGTTGTCAAGAAAAAGCGGGATCTTCGGCCACGCCGAGTCGGACTTCCCTCTGCTGATGGAGGAGGATAACTACCCGTACTTCAGGGAATTCATCTACGGATGGAGGGAGGTGGGTGGAGGAAGTGGGAGCCAACGCACTTTACTTTGGGAAAGGCTCGACCACGCGGGGTCAGCGAGCCACCAACGGAAGATGAAGATGACAGCGAAGAAGCAGTTTGAGACCAGGAGGGCGGGACTAGGCTGCGTACTGGAGGTGACAACCGGACGGATCCGGACCAGGCGTGTTGGACGTATCGGACGGATGCTGGTGGATAAGGTGTAGCCCCATCTTAAGGAACTCAACCGAGTGCTGGGCTGCACCATTTTTTTAAATGTAATTGTCCCCAAAAAATCAAATGGCTCCACCATTAATTTTGTATAGAATATATGAAAGTTTACGAAAAAAAAGATGTTTATTGGCAGCAGTGGCATGCGCAATCTTAACGCACTTCCCTGTTGCCGAACCACGTATGGCAGCAATGCCAGGAAGAGGGAACCCAAAAAAAAAAAAAAAAAAGGTGATAAAGTCCGGAGGCGGAAAGTAGTGAAGGGGCTTTGTGACCAGATCGGCAAACTGGGGAGCCTTCTTCAGTGAACTGGAGGGGTTATTGGTGGATAGAGAATGGGAGGAGGTGGAGGAAGTGTCAAGAATTGACCACAGAGTGGCAACACTGAGGGGCACCATCACCCAAGAGGCTAATATTATCCTTCAGAGCCGTAGGGCGAGAGTACGTCCGGTCCCACGGTGGACGTCGGCCCTGACGCAGCTGAAGAGAGAGTACTGTAGGGCCAGGCGCAGGTACCAGGAGTGCAGAGATGAAGAGAGGAGAGCTGCACCCTGAGAGGAAACCAAGCAAAGATATAGGGTATACCGAAACGGCGTGCGTCGCCAGAAGAAGAAGTCCTGAGACGATTCATCGTAGAGGAGACGGAGAAGAATCCCTGGGGCATCCCGTACAGGGTAATACAAATGACAAAGGCTGCCATCAAGGCTGGAGGAGCCCAGGCAACCACCCTGGAAGAAACGGCGATGATGTATATTGACTACACATACACCAGGCATGATCCGTCCCAGGACAGTGCAGAGGAGAGTATGGTGAGACGCACCACGTCGTACACACCAGGTACCGACCTATGCCCACTGTAGGACTTATGGGACCTATGTCTTGCCGTGGAAAGGCAGAGGATTGGGAGGGCTCTGGTACTTGACGCTGCAATCCTCAGGAACACTGCTCCATATATCGAGGAGGAGCTGTTGGACATCTTCAACGAGTGCTTGGATAAAGGGTACTTTCCGAGCAGGTGTAGGATTGCAGACTTGAGATTGGTCTACAAAGGGAGGGTCAAGGATAAGGAATCCCCGAAGGCCTATCAACCCATATGCCTCCTACCTGTTATCGGCAAGGTCCTGGAGTATATGATAGTACATGAGGACTGGTCTGAGGCTATGTACTATTAGCCTCAGACCAGTCCTCAGAGCTGCACGGCAATACGGCTCCACTTGTGGCAAGGGAACAACAGATGCTCTGCTGAGAGTACGTGATGATGTAGAAGGGAGGGCGGAGAAATATATCTCGATGTTACTCTTCGACATATCCTCCGCCTTCGATAGTGTTTTGTGGCCGCGCGTACTCCAGCGGTTGCAGGAGTTAGATACTCCCAGCAATTTATACTCCCTCGTGAGTAGTACCTTAGTAACGGAGTGTGAAGATCAGAGGTAGCTATTCCGAGGTCGAGAGAAAGATCGAGAGAGGCTGCCCGCAGGGTTCGGTTTGTGTTCGATGAGTTGTTGGAGGAACTACAAGATAAAGAGTTCCTTGCCAAGGTCTACGTTGACGACGCATGAGGCGGTGCAGGTGCTGGCAGGAGCAATGCCTCTGGACCTCATCCTCAAGAAGGATGCTACGAAGTATGATGTGAAGGGGCAGGGGCTGGGAGTGCTACCGGAGAGACTCCGCGAGAAGATTGGTGATACCTTTGGAAGAAGTTCCGGGAAGAGTCGATCGAAGAGTGGAATGGACGGTGGCTGACTAGTGAAAAGGGGGCGACGCAGAGGAAATTCTTCCCCACTGTCCACTCAAGATTGAGAGCAGGATGTGTCATCCCAGACTATTGGGTCTCGCAGATGACACGGGGGATTCCAGGGAAAGCTGCAAAGCTTCGGAAAGGGGTCCCAGAACCGGCAGGTACCAGGTTGACGAGAAAAACCGGGAACTTCCCCCTCGCCGAGTCTGACTTCCCTCGTCTGATGGAGGAGAAGAACTACCCGTTCTTCAGGGAATTTATCTACGGGTGGAGGGAGGTGATCGAGCCAACGCACTTTACATTGGGAAGGGTTCGGCAACCCAGGTTAGCAACCCACCAATGGAAGATGACGAAGATGACAGCGAAGAAGCAGGATGGGACCAGGAGGGCTGGACGTACCGGACGGATGCTGAAGGATAAGGTGTAGCCCCAACTCTCAACCGAGTGCTGGGCTGCACCACGTTTGTTAAAAAAAAGTTGCCCCCCCAAAAAATTTGATGGTCCCAACATTAATTTTTTATATTATTTATTTATGTATTTATTCATTAAATTATTTTATTTTATTAATACTATTTTTTTTGTTTTATGTTTTTTTAAACTTATTTATCCATTCAAGTGTTTCCTGTAACCGGTTTTTTATTATATTTTCCTTTTAATCTATGTGTTAGTCTCATTCTCGTAAAATGTATCTGTCTGTTTGTTTTTGGTAAACTGATCTACTGCTGTGACTATGAATGATGGTCTGATCTCACATTACCGTCTAATAT
>NW_027112867.1:5827-13274 GCF_000696795.3 Halyomorpha halys | reverse complement strand
TAACAAAAAAAAATGTTTATTGGCAACAGTGGCAAGGCGCACTACCCCACTGTTGCCGAATTCCGTATGGAAGGGTAAAAAAAAAAAAAAAAGTGATAAAGTCTGAAAAGGGTGTGACCCTGAGGAAATTCTTCCCCACCGTCTCGCAGATCCTTACAGTACACGAGGGATTCCAGGGAAAGAAAATCAACCCCCGTTGTCCGACGTTTGAGGTCCCCGAAACAGCAGAGCATTGATGTATTGATTTGCAACGACATGGAAGGACACCTTGCCAGATTGACGAGGGAAACTGAGATCTTTGCTCTCGCCAAGTCGGACTTCCCCCGTCTTATGGAAGAGGAGAACTACACGTTCTTAGGGAGTTCATCTACGGGTGCAGGGAGGTGGTCGGCCCTACGCAAATTACATTGGGAAGGGCTCAGGCATCCGGAATCGGCGAGGCACCAATGGAAGATGATAGTGAGGAAGCAGGATGAAACCAGAAGGGCTGGACTAGGCTGCGTACTACCGGACGGTGTGACATCCAGGTAGAAAATGGAGGTAGAGATGCACTGATCAACTTCCTCGACTTTGAAGGTGGTAGGCAGTGGCTTTTTTCCTTTTTTGGAATGGCATCACAATGGCGTCCGTTTTGTCAGGGTTCGCCCTAATCCCAATACTTTTAAGAGCATCAGCTTCTTGATTGTGGGTTAGACGTGTTTGGGTATTGATGATGAAAGCATAAATGCTGATGTCGTCCGTATAGGCTGCTACGACCGCCTTTGGGTGTTCAATAGCTAATATCGGTGCTGTAAAGACAACGAAGAGTACGGGACCTAGTACCGACCCCTGAGGTACTCCGCAGGTGGTGGGGACTGTAGAGGAGAGGTTCTCACCAACCCGTACAACGAGAGATCTTCCGATAAGGTAGCTTCCGATGAGTCGGTATAGGCCTCCTCCAGTCAGCGGAGTAGGAGCGGGTGGGAAACACTCTCGAAGGCTTGGCTGCAGTTAGTGTTTGTTGTGAGCTATGGTGTGTATCTGCCCTATGATGTGCGCTTGGAGCTACACCAGGTGGTGTTCACAGGCGACTCTCAGTTGGAATCTGGTCTTCTGTGGTGGGATGACGTTTTCCTCCCTGCAGTGTTCCCAGGGTGATCAGACGATAGTGCTCGGTCGAGTCTCTCTTGTTCCCCGGTTTGAGTAGAGGTACCACGATAGCTCGTTACCATACGGTGGGAAAGTACGACATCCGTATGCACGAGTTGAAGGTGTTGAGTAGGAACACTTTACCCTACCTAGGAAGCATTTTCATGAGTACATACGGGATTCCATCCAGTCCTGAAGCCTTTGACGTGTCCTAGTACAAGCTGGTTGGAGGAGTAGAATTGAGGCTTCTCGTTGGTGTTCGTGGTCCAGGAGGTTGTGGATGATGTGCGCTGGTCGTCCGTTCAGAATCCCTTGTTCCATAGCTTGTTGCCAGGAGTTCGGGCTGTTCCCCCGATGTCAGGAGAACCTTGCCTGATGTGAGGTACACATTCCGTCTTTTGTTGACGAAGGTCCTCACGAGTCTCCAGAACTGGCGGTGATGAGGCCCGCTATCTTCCGGGTCATCGCACTGATACCGGCTTGAGGCTGTAGTATGCATGCGCTGGAAAATGTTGCGAAGGTTGTTTCGCTGACCGATGAGGTCGAGAATGTGCGTGGCGGTTTCCTGAAGGCGTTATGCTGTGGCGTGAACTTGGAGATGTTAACGTCGGCTGCATCCTGGATAGTGGTGGTGATGACCTCCACTGCTCCATCCCCCTCCACTGAAGTCCGTAGTGGCGTAACCACAGGGAGAGTTTCTTCGACACTGGATCAGTTTCCTTTCCAGTTGACTTTGTGGAGTTGGAACTTATTCGCTGGTAGTGTTGCAGGAGTACTTTCAAACTTGTACAATACTAGCTGGTGATCAGACGGTCTATATGTCAAAGCTTTGAAGTCTGTAACAGTGTGAGGATTTCTGGTCAAGAGTAGGTCCAGCTTTGAAGTCCTCCTTGCGGAGTCCGCATACCTTCAACACCTGGATGGAAGACAGCCAGCCTTGGCTTGGAGATGTAGGTACCCATTGGATTATTGCTGCCTCACAGCCAGGCGGCGTGCCGGGCATTGAGGTCCCCAAGGACAACAAACCGACTCTTGCCTGGGCACGTTGCAGTAGCAGTCTCAGTGATGTGAGGCTATACCTCGGCGTTTAGAGATGCAGGTGAACGCAAACCTGAGTTTAAACCGTACGTCCACTGTAATCACATCATATGAGTACCTTCTGTCGATTCTACTGGGATCGGGATGAGAGCAGAATATTTACACTTTCAGCAGACCCGGGTGAGCAGGCTTCTACAGTCGGAGAGAGGCGGGAAGCATGGTCAACGCCACCACTGATGGTCTATGCTGCTGCAGGAGTATTTTTACTTCGGCAACTTCGAAAGGAGGCTGCTGATACTGTAGCTGAAGACGATGTGCTCAACCATGACGCTGTTTCATCATCTTAGTCATGGCGTTGAGGAGGATCATCACAATCGTCATCATTTGATCCATCTTGGAGCCCATTTTCTCCATGAGGGCGGTGATCATCGAGGTCTCCAGGGTTGGGTCTGGCGTTGGATGGGGAGTCATAGGTGGTTGTGGTTGTGTCGTAAACTGTAACGGTGCTCCTCGGACAGTGTCGGTGAAGATGAGGTCCCTACGGACTTGCTTGCTTGGTTGCCTAGTGGGTGCTGGATGAACCTGATGACTATGGCAAAATGCTTACCTTTGCAGCAGTCTGTCTTTTGGATCTTGCCACAGTCATCAGGTTTATCCTCTTTTAACAATTTTTAAAGGATGCAATGTGTTTTTCATTGCAGTGAGGAGATGCTGATTTCTTAGGGCAGTGCTCGAATTGGTGTTCGTCAATTGGCCATTCTCAAGGCATCTGTGTCAATGTACTGGTCCACCATGTTTCTTGAATTTCGAGATACGAAATCTCATGTAGTCTATGGCCTTGAGTGCTAAAATCCTAAAGGCGCTCTGAAGGATCTGTGAAGACCTGAATCTGTTCAGTTGTGTGGATGCGGTTCAGTCCTTCACTCTTTATGAGCCGTCGCCCCACTGTGAAGCCACCTAGGCGGGTTTTTATGCCATCCGTGATCGCTTCTATGGGGTAGTTGACGTCAAATCCATGCAATACGAATTTCTTTGACTGTTTTGATCCCCTGTGCGAACGTGTGGTATCGTTGTCTAGTAAGTGACAATAGTGATACCGCTGGTGAGATCATAACTGGTGGAGGAGGCCTGGCCTTGGGCTCTTTGATGGGTAGGCCAATAAATTTGTTTTCGTCACTGAGTTGGAACTCAGTCTTGCGTTGCTTGGCTGATGGTCGAATTTGAAAACATTTTTTGTCGCGAACTCCCAGTCTTTTTCCTCGTTCAGCCTTTTGGCCAAGATGCCTAGGGGTGTGAGCTACTGCTTCTCCAGTGGCGTCTGAGGAGCAAGACAATGCGGACACAACAGTGGCAGCGGCCAGCGAATGAGGTCTTCGCATTGATGGCCGGTTTCAAGCTGTAGTCACGCGTGCACAGAAAGACATTGCGTTGGTTGTTCCGCTGGCCAATCAGAGTGAGGATATGCTTCGGTGGCTTCTTGATGGCGTAGGGTCCAGGGATGAACTTAGCGATGTTCCTATTGGCTGCCTCCTGGATGGTGGTGGTGATTACATCCAACGTAGAGTCCACCTCGTCCTAGATATTGCGCAATAGCTGGTAATGTCTCAGCAACACTCGACCTGTACCCTTTCCAGTCGGGCTCGTGTAGTAGATATTTGCTCGCAGGTGGTGTAGCGGGCGTACCTTCTAAAGTATAGAGCACTGGCCTGTGGTCCGATATTCTGTATGGCAGCACTTGGCAGTCCGTAACCGTGTGCATACTTCTAAACAGGAGAAGGTCGAGTGATGACGTGCACGAAGGGTGGGCCGCGATTGCACTGGTCCGGAAAGCCGTCTTCCTTGAAGGGGGAGACTCTGAATCTACAGTGGTTTATTTCTCCCAACTTTCGTATGCCCCCCATCTTCACATGGTGCTCCGTCACCAGTTGCAGGAGGTTTGTGTCCACCTTTCGTCCGTCTTCGTGAGTCGGCGCAGCAGTTGAAGTTCGACAGATTCTCTTCTAGGTCGCTGGCCTCGTCCTGAAGGTCTGAGTCCACATCGAACCCATAGAGGACCCACTTGTAATATATTGAATTTTTAAACAGCACTCGCTCTTTCTCACCACTCTTTATCGTGGTGCCTTATCTACCATAAAAATACCTTTTGTTTATTCTATGCACGATTTTAATAGATAGTATACTTGTCTTGTGAGTAGTAATCTAAATGTTTGTTCAAGTAGTACTCACAATATTCCAATGAGTAGTACTCAGACTCAAGTAGTACTCAGACTGTTTCTTTTATATATATATATATATATATATATATATCGTTAATTGTTGAACTAGTGATTCATATGTACAGATTTTTTTTGTCCTGTTAGGTTAATTATCAAACAATGGGAAATTTTCAAGTTACACTTGGATAAAAAGGATTTCAATGATCACTATGGATATATAGGTAGATAGAAAATAAATTTTATTGGGACAGAATAGCCTAAATATGCAATTAAAAACACTAATCCAACCAGAAGGTATAAAATGGAGAGGATGGAGAAGTGTGGTAGCCTTGGAGTTTTTGTTAGTGGTAAGGACTAAGGAATTTTTTTTTCGCAGAAAGTTGGCAAAACTATTCTGTATTTTCTTTTTTAGGAAGTTTGACTGTAATGATTTTTTTTAAATTGTTAAAATTTAAAATGAAAAACATAGAATAGACTATATTCATCTTGGAAGTTTTTTCACATCCACAATTTAAAAAAATTGAATTTCGGAGGGAAAAAATATAGATGAAAAGAGGAACCGGTAGGATTTCAGAGAAGCATAATTCTACCAGTTTAACTGTAATTCCATCAAACCCTATTGGATTTCATTGGATAAAAAAGGTCAGGAGAGATGTCGGAAAAAAATGAATTACCACAGCCAATAACACAAGTTGTGATGTTCCTTCCTTCGCTGTATCAGATCGTCCCGCAGCTACTGTCTGACAAACCGTGTTTGAGGCTTATATATTTGATAAAAGGTTGAGGGGACGACGTCGAGGTTCTCCACGCTGATCCTAACAACTAGCCCAACTTCTGTATTGGTCACCAGGACCGCGGTGGTCTTCCTCGCACAAACTAGGATGCCTTGAATCTCGACTCACCTGGTGAGCAGGTCCTGCTCAGTTTTATTTACTTGTACTTCTAGTTTACCCATTCGGGATTTGAGGAATGTGTTTTCCGCTTTTAGGTCTTTCAAAAGTTTGGCCGGGCTCTTCATGTTACCTTATTTTTTGGCTAGCCACACTTTTAGATCAAGACTCGGTTCTTTGATTTGTTTTTTAGTGCTTTTAATTTGAAAACATTTAATATATGAGAAGATGGTCAGGGTTGCGGTCTAAAGAGACCAAAAATAGTTTACAACTATTTATTTTCCGACGTTTCGTCCCACTTTGCAGGAGTTCATCAGGGCTGTTCAAAGGTAAAGGTTGAACAGAGGCCCGATTAAAAGTATTAAATGTTTGATGTTCGACGGGACGTGCAGGATTGATGGGAATGTGGCTCTATTCTATGCATTTATAATACGATCTCAGGAAATATTTCTTTAGGATTGACATGCTGAATTAATTATAATGCTATGTTTTATGATTGTTCTAACTGCTAAAAGCACTGTTATCTCCATATCAGGTTGAGTCAGGGCAACATTCTTTTGGGTATTTCAAAATATCTCATCGAAAAATTCATTACCACGGACAAAGAAAACTACCAATTAAAACAGTAATAGCTAAATTTCAGCAATTTTCTAATTGGCTACCAATAACTTTCACAAAATCTAGGTAAAAAAGGATAAATGATAGTTGAGTACATTTGGAATTACCACTATCGCGGCTGTTATAGTTCATGTTCTTTGTTTAAAAACTTTTTTTTTGTAATTTTACATTTGAGAATCACCCACATCCTGTTATTATTTATTTACTGTTCCCAGTGCATAAATAGGCAGACAAGATAATTTGACTCCATCGGCTCAGTATGGAGGTAGGGAGTGGCCGAAACAACAGGCGTATTAATAATGGGTCTATGATTGAATAACGGTGATGATGATTGTTGAATTGTATTGATAGGTGGACTTACTCCATGGCGCAGTTATCCTTTTTTCCTTTCTTGATTTTCTCCCTCTGTTCCGCAAGGCACTTCACTCACTCATTTTCTTGTAGATCTCTTCTCGGCAAAATGGGGCGCGTTATAATTATCCATATGATTGCGGTTGTTTCATTTCTTCCGTTTGAACGGAACAGTTTTACTAGGATTAAGTACTTCAGTTTAAAAAATAATACAATATAGTGTATACTAACTATTAACATAATAGTTAAGGTATTTGTATTTCAATAAGGCGTTACAGTCCACCCGAGAGGAGTAGAGATCAACACTGCAATGTAATGTTTTCAAAATTTCATCCTTATTTATAACAAGTGGAATATCATTGGCAATAATTTAGACATTAGATTTTGTCATTGATGCATCCTTTTCTTTCAAACCACTTTTTCAATTGAGTATCGATTACCCTAAGTCGTCTTTGATCTCAAACTGTACCAAAATATTGTGGCCTGATAATGATTTTGTAGATTATAATTGTATAAAACTTTTATTATCTTCTGTTTATAGAACAAATTATAATTACTAAGTTTGTTCCCAAAACGATTTTTGACTGTCATGAAACTATGTTCCAACAAGTATGTATGCTTAGTATGGTTTTTCCATTTAAAAACATTTGCCCCTTGCAGCTGGCCGTTTGATGACGTTCAAAAGTGGTTGTTGGAACAAACCTAATTGTTGGAATATGTACAATATTTGCTATATGGTAACAAAGATTGTATGATAACAAAGGGGAAAGTTCTAGTTGGTTCTCAGTTGTTATATTTGTGTACAGTTGATTTAAATATAGTGTTTCTTAACAGTGATAAATGTATTTCTTTTCTTTATAATTTTAACATCGTAGGAGAGATCCGTGGTTAAATTAGTATCTGTGTTTTATTTATTGTTTTTTTTTCCCTACGCCACAGGAAGTGTGCTATTACGCCATTTTCCCTCTCGCAGCCCAATACAATTTTATTCGTCCTCTTAGTTCGTCCGTATCTCGCTCAACATCCACCAGACCAACACACGCCAAAAGATGGTCCCCGCCCATGTCCCCCATGTTGCATAGAGGACATTTCGGGGAATCTGCGATGCTAATTCGATGGAGGTGTTTTTGGAGCAGATCATGTCATGTCACTAGCCGAAAACAGGCCACTCTCTCAGCTCTGCTAAGATTGCCTGGGATTCTTTTT
>NW_027112867.1:0-4727 GCF_000696795.3 Halyomorpha halys | reverse complement strand
TCCCTGTTAGCCTTTTCATCAGCTTCAGTTTTGATTGTCCTTTCTGAGTTGCTTTATGGATTTGTTTTAGCCAGGTCAGCTTAGAGTTTTATTTATTGTGAAAGTGGGCAAGAGTTTAACTTCGTTATCTGTTCTGCTGATATTTAACTTTATCTGTACCATTGGCAAGGGTCCAAATCATCCAAGATGGCGTCGAATCGTGGTGATTCTGTTATCATTCCAGTTTTGGATAACAACATCAAGTATAATGATTGGCGTTTCAAGTTCCTGCGACTGTTGAAATTAAAGAAATTTGCGGTGGTTGTTGGAAATTCCTTGGGGCGTTGAGTTTTTCGTTCACGGGGTTAAATTTGTTCTAGTTGGTTTGCCAATTGCGTTGGATGTGTCAGTAATGGGCGAGATTGAAAACCTCAAGGAAATCCTGCTGAAGCTGGATGCTGTGTATTTGAAGAAGAGTGAAGTGAAGCATATACTTATCGAGAAACAATCGAGTTCGATGAAGTTCAACAAACGCGGTGATGTTGACCAATCTTTCAAGGACTTTGATAAGAAAGTCAATGGACTGCGATTGGCTGGTGGTAATACCTCTAGCAAACGAAAATTAGCTTTGTTAATCATGACGTCATCAGAGAGCTGTCGGCATCTCATCGATGGATTATATGTGTTTCCAGAAGAAAATCGGACTGTTGAGTACAATCGCGAGAAACTTTCAAGTTGGAGCGTCCTTCGACCCTCAACAAGCCTGAAGAGAAGGATGAAGCCAATGAATCAGCTAGCTTCGCATGCATTCAAGGCTCAAATTATGCACCGAGGTGAGAGATTCAATGAAACCAAAGAGTGCTGGAATTGTGGAAAACGAGGCCATATCAGAAAGAATTGTTGGTCAAAGCCCAAGGAGGACCAAGATCAAGATCAACAATGAGGACCAAGGTACAATAGTGGTGGAAATTTTCGGAAAAGTCATAGATATTTCAACCAGAATCGCTAATCAAATGGGCAAGGAAGATTCGCTGGAGCAACAGGAGTATCTGGAGATAATGAGAATGTAGAATCATTTCAAGTGAATATTAATGTTTCAAAAGTTAATAGTAAGGGAAATCAGACCAAATTCATTGAAACCTTGGAGAAAGAATTAAGTATGACTAGTGAACTTACTACTGCACTAAAAAATAATCGGTCTTCAATTCATAATGAGGAAAAGGAGAAACAGCAGTCTAATTTGATTGAAGGATTACAATCTGAAATAATCTCATTAAGGGAACTTAACAACTTGTTAGCGAATGAAAAGGCCTTACTTTTGAAGGACAAAGCATTATTAGAGCAATCAAGAATAATGCATGAAGAAAAATAATATTTTATTGATAATCTGAAAAAATAAAATGAAAAAAAAAACTATGCAAGAACATATTGATAATTTGATTCTGAAATTTGACTCAATTGGGATTGAGTTAACTTCAGCTCACGAAACTATAGAAGATTTACGTATGCAGAATCTTGATAATAACAATTGAAAGAAGAAATTACTTCTCTTATTTCAGAGTTAGAAAATTGTATAATAGAAATAAGTAAATTGATCGAAGAAAATGAAATAAAGGATCATCAATTATCCGAATGCTTTAGTAATTTGAATTTGGAAAAATAAATTAATTGTTAAAAGTGCATTGGAACAAACACCCCAAGAGTTGCTAAATTTAAAAACTGAAACACAGTTGATTGAAGAACAATACAAGGATTTACAATTGAAAAATGATTTATGTTCTAAATTAAATTCTGATGTTTATCTATGGAAAGAGCTTAAGGAAAATGTGGCATAATTAGAAGAAAGTAGTTCAAATAGTCATTTGGAAAAATCACGTCCTTTTAAAAAAGAAGCCAAAGATATCAAAACTAAATATGATCATCTCAATAAACAATTAGAGCATAAACGTGAAACTTTCAAATTATAGAAAACCAATTTAAATATAACAAATTTAGAAGAAGGTCTACATTGCAAGCTTCTGAAAATAAGTGATTTAGAATTAAAACTTAAAAAGAAACTCAATGTGATAAAGAGACTTTAATGAGTAACTCTGAACTTCATCAAAAACTGCAAGAATATGTAGACAAATTCAAGAGGTTGGAAGTTAAAATAGCTATACAAAGAGATCTTATTATTAAAGAAAAAAGTAAAGTGTTTGTTCGTGTGCCTGAAGAGAAAAGAAACGTATTACCTCTGATGATAAAGCTGTAAAAGGAATTTTAGTTGGCTATTTTGATTTGGGCTATTTTGAACTAGTTGATGGCAAAATTGTTCTTGCTCGAAATGTGAAAATTTGTATTAGTTTGGAAGATGTAACAGTGAAGATAGTGAAACTGAAGATCATCCATGTGAAATTGAAAAAGAAGTAGAGTCTGACAAAGATGAAAAAGGATAAGAATGAAAGGCCTAAACGAGTTCGAAAGTTGTTAAATTATTACGTCATGGTAAATTTTGCAAATTTTGTTGATCCAAAAATTTATGAAGAAGCAATGAAGTCTAATGTCTTTGATGAATGGAAGGTTGCTGTGGAAAATGAAACGAGATCTTTAGATGAATCAAAAACCTGGATTTGAAACTAACGATGACAAAATTTATCTGTTGAAAAGATCACTTTATGGATTACGTGAATCTCCAAGATACTGGTATGACTTGTTCAACAAGTTTATTGTGAACTTTGTGAATTTTCAGGGAAGTGAATATGACTTATGTTTGTAATGTAACCCAGCCGCTGAAATATTCTATATCTTATTTGTTGATTTGTGGGAAAGATTTGAAAGCCATTGGAAAGATCAAAGCTGAACTTATGAAGAGTTTTAAGATGAAGGACTTGGGAGAAGTTAAAAAGTATCTTGGTATTAATATAGATTACAATCGAGAAAAGGGAGAGATGTAAATGTTACAGTAGAGTTAAGTTTGAGGCATTTCGCCCAGTGATTAATGTTTGCTAGACCGCTCATATTATAAGGGAGTGTGTTGGAGTATGTACAATATTTGCTATTTGGTAACACTGATTGTATGATAACAAGGGGGAAAGTTCCAGTTGGTTCTATGTTGTTATATGTGTGTACAGTTGATTTAAATACAGTGTACTTAACAGTGACAAATATATTTCTTTTCTTTATAATTTTAACACTAATAATATCGAGAAATAAATGTTACTTTCCAGGAAACTCAACTTTTTCTTTTTCTGTTTCAGTATCAGTTACTTCTTGTTTGACGAGTCGAAACAAACTGGAGAGATTACTGAAAGTAAAGAAAACTTAGACCAAAATATTGAAAACGGTAAAAGCAATTTGCCGGACAGGACTGGAATTCGATCTTGATAAATGTCTATTGTTGATCATGTGTTAATGATCCAGTTTGAAAGTTATATAAAGACATTGTTAAATATCTATATTAGTTATAAGAATTCTGTCCAGATCTCTTGAAATTGTTTAATTAATATTT
Source organism: Halyomorpha halys (assembly GCF_000696795.3). NCBI lineage: Eukaryota > Metazoa > Arthropoda > Insecta > Hemiptera > Pentatomidae > Halyomorpha > Halyomorpha halys. The sequence continues at coordinate 1,261 of NW_027112867.1, read as the reverse complement.
ATTTATGGATTTGCAGATATATTGTTTCTTTAGCTTGTTATACTAAATGGTGTGCTCATACTAAGTTTATTTTTTTACACTGTAAATAATTAATTTACCCTGTGAAGAATACTAAACAGAGAATAAACACATTACGCTATATGCTTTCGAGTCACATGCTTTATTTAAATAGTTAATATTTTTTAAAATATAGCAGTATAACATTTATACTCATTAGCCTCCGATTGAGATCATTTGAAAAAAGATTTTCCTAAATAAAAATTGTATTCTCATTTCTGATTAGCCTACCTTTATAATTAGCATTCATATCTAGTAATATATTTAGTGATCGATATTTGTTCTGCAAAATATATTGAATCTGAAGTTATAAATTGGGTAGGAGCCCCTCTCGATGTTTGACACATCTCGCGGAAACACCCCACCTACAGTTATGTATTAAAGTAGCGTTCCCATTGTACAAACATCCCAACCAATAGTTAATAGTTAATAGTTAATAGTAGGTAATTCACTCACACCTAATACCCACTGTAAAAAAAGGTTCAAAAACACTAATATGAATAGTATTAATAAAAACATATATATACATTATGGAAATTTAATTAATGTTTAAATATATGAGGTGCCGGGCCTCACTTCAATTTTTGTCTTTTTCACTAAAAACTAAACACTGTGTATGTGTCACTTATTGAGTTAGTAGCTGGGTTATGGTGTTCGCTTCTGTAATTCCTGCCAGCGAACTGGAGGAGGCGCTGGTGTCAGTATCGTTTTTTTTTTTTTTTTCCCTAGCCCCAGTAGAATTTTTTTTTTCCTATCCAAGCCACTATAGAAAAATTTTATTGTTGAAATTTTTATATATATACATATTTACAAAATCGTTTTTTTACTGGAGCATTGCTCCATTCTAAGAACAGGTTGAGATTTATAATTCTTTGAGTGTATATAATGTTTAAGTAGACGAGGTGCTGGGGCACACTTCGTTTTCTGAGGTTTACCCTCCATACTAAAAACTAAAACTAGGGAGAGAGAAATAGTTTATTTATCTATGCTGCCTAAATACATTAGGTTGCTATCTCACACAGCATACTTATCAATCCGTAATCGGACATATATAAATTACACTTTTATTACTATTATTATTATTATTACACTTTTTATTTACAATAATAAGATATAATAAACAATTTTTCCCCCCTACTGTTTCCTTTTACAATCCATTTCGGTCTGTACAACAAATACAAATGTTTCATTCATTCCTATTTTT
>NW_027112866.1:64186-64732 GCF_000696795.3 Halyomorpha halys | reverse complement strand
TTTCCCGCCTGGGCCAGGTAGCAGAACATATAGCAAAAAACCTTAATAATATTGATAATTGTTAATAGTTCAATACATATCAAAGGATTGGATTCAGGAGGGATTTGATGATTTGGTTGAACCCCAGAGCTCAATTATGTATGTCTAAATGTGATTATGATAGTATATAATCATTTTTTGTCGTGAATGGGAAGCTTAGAGCGTTTTTCAAGTAGTTGTTGTAGTAATCGAAATCTACGAGCAGTTTCTTGTCGTTTTAACAATTTGTCACTTGCTACTTTTTTTCACATTTCTTGTCTATTTCTATCCATCATTTCTTTTCCCTAACTTCCTTCAAACATCTACTGTTACTTCATTTCCTTAAATCATTATCTTCTGATCAAACATAAAATTTCTGCACAGTGAACTTCATAGTTAGATAATAAACAATCATATGATACTCATTGTTTTTGTCCTCAAAGGATAAGACCTTAACCCTATGTAACCGATCTAGCCCGAACCAGATATCACTCCTTCCATTATAAACTCTCTAACCACTCAAACCCC
>NW_027112866.1:59764-61113 GCF_000696795.3 Halyomorpha halys | reverse complement strand
ACCGTTCCTTCCATAACAAACTTCTCAACCACCCAAATCCACTTGTTTCTAACCTGGCTTCTCCTTCATTACCTAATAATCCTCTGAAAATAAGATGGCCTCGAGATCTTCTCCTCTAGAAATGTTATTGGAGTTCTATCAGTTTGTAGATTCTCCACATGTTTTTATCATGTCACTATGTCATCTACATCAAATTTACTCGTTGTATATATGTGTATACAGTTGTAAATAACAGTAAATAAATTATTTAAAAAACAAAAAAAAAATTATAAGGAATGATATTATAATGTAGTTTTATCGGCCCGCTGAATTTCTGCTGTTCCAGCTTGTATCCATGCATTTTATACCTTTCTAAGTGAGAACAAGAAATTTCAAATAAAGAAAAATCCTCAGTTTTATTTTATATTGCCGGTTTTACTTTCTTTACGTAGTTCCAGTTTATACTATTTAGTGTCTTAAATAACTCTTGAGTTTCATGATTAACTCTTGATTTGTGACAGTGTAAGGATTTTGGATCATATTTGATCAAAATACTTTAATTTGCTAATTAGCTTAGAGTTTTCGAACCATTAGAATTGCATTTCCATGTTAAGTGAGATAGAAACTAATTTTAAAATTATTTGCAGATCTATGTTCAATCAGATGTATTGGACTATAGTATTATTGTGTACCGAGTGTTTTAATAAAAGAGAGAGAAATATTTCCAAAATACTTGACATGAGTATGTTGTTGGAATACTTATTTTTAAATGGAGGTGTAAATAGTTGGCCGTAGATTAATAATTGGAGAAGATGGTCGGGGGGTGCAGTCAGCAAAAAAACACAAATAAACAAAAATTATTCATTCTTGCCGACGTTTCGACCTCAGTTTCAGGTCTTCATCAGGGAGCTTTAGGCAGAGATTCTGGCTAAAAAAATTGATTTGTTTTTTGCTGACCGCACCCCCTCCCTCCCGACCATCTTCTTCAGTTATTTTCAAATTATTTTTAGTAAATCACAAGTTTTTTCCAACTCTGCATGATATAATAATATGTATGTATATATATTATATGCAAATAATGACGTGAAAAAAAGTTTCTTCAAATTCAATTCTGCCGTTTCTCGTGAAAAGTGATAAGAAAAATTTAAAAAAACACAAAATACTTTAAATGTAATATACGAGATTAGTTTCAATTATCTTATACCAGTAATATTCTCATCTTTCTTTAAAAATTAAAATCACTTGAAGTTGTACAAAACGTCGCATGCCTTTTAAAAAAGGGCATTGCACATGGATGTACAATAAAAACTAGGCATATATCTTAAAATTTATTTTATTGACCATTTGTTTTAATATTAATTTTAGATGAA
>NW_027112866.1:53919-54660 GCF_000696795.3 Halyomorpha halys | reverse complement strand
TCTCTCTTTTCTTCTCTCTTCCCTTTTTCAAATTAACTTGTTTCTTTTTACTATTAGAAGACAATTGTTTGTTTTATTTAAGTGTACCAATATCCATTATTTTTTGATATTAATTTTACCTTCCTCTTTTATTAAGAAACATTATTCTTATCTATTTATTTTATTGTTGTTTTTTTTTTTTTGATAAGTTCATTTTATATAGTTAGGGATGTCATTTGTATGACTATACCCCCTCGTAATCAACTGTTAAAAAATATACAAAATATAAGTTATATCAACCATGTAAGGCCCACCAGGCCGATCTGGTATAAAAAAAAATCAGATTCTCAAAAAGTGGAAGAATTTTAGTAGCAATAAAATCACACATAAAACAAAAAAGTATTTTACTAATAAGAAAAACCTGAATAAACATTATGCAGCTCCAATAAATAAACCAAATATATAATATAAAAATCTAAAAAAATGGAAATAACTTCAATATTACTCTATCGATCTACACCAAAGGCACAAAGATGGTCTAATTAAACAAATTACAACCGGAGATATAAAATAAAACGTGAGAATTTTTTCCCCTCATTTGAAACCACATTTTACCCTCAAAAAACATCAAATATAACTTTTCTCAGTTTCAATATAACAAGATAAAAAAAAAAAATCTATATCTCAAAAACCATTTGACGTTCAGATATCTTTTAGCACTCAAATTAAAGCTAGTTAAATGGGCATTTAACACGCTTTAGA
>NW_027112866.1:51453-51784 GCF_000696795.3 Halyomorpha halys | reverse complement strand
GCGCCTGAAAAGAAGATGGCCACGAGACCTGCTAATGTAAAACATCATTAGATTGCTACCAATGGGTAGTTTCTCTACACGCCTGTAACACTCCATTTTAACTAAGATCATATTTACTTAATGTATTATATAATATTATATACTGTATATACAGTTGTAAATTTCAATAAAGATATTGACTGTCCTCTTTGGACATAACAATATGCTTATGTGTTTTTTTTTTTATTACCTCCTTATTAATATGTCTATATTTAATAAATTTTGCTATTAAAGTTGTAAATCACGGTTTGGGATTGGGTAACTTTATTTTAAAATGTTTTTCCTGATTCAC
>NW_027112866.1:48387-49392 GCF_000696795.3 Halyomorpha halys | reverse complement strand
GGCGTCTGAAAAGAAGATGGCCTCGAGATCTTCTCCTCTAGAAATGTTATTGGAGTTCTATCAGTGGGTAGATTCTCCACATGTTTTTATCATACTTGTTGTATATATGTATATACAGTTGTAAATATCAATAAATAAATTATTAAAAAAAAAAAAAGTGTCAGTACAACAGCTAGGGAGAAAAAAATACAGTTGTTTCGCTCCAATTTCTGATTATTTTAATGAAAACTATGTATAAGTACTAGTCTAAATTGATAGAATCCGCCAAGTATAGGTAGGGTGAATAAAAAATGGCGGCTGTACCAAAACGTTAAAAAAAAATTAATTTTTATTCTTATCTTTAATACTATCAGCAACATTAGAAAATCTAAAAGGTCAAAAATTAAGAAAATTTACTAAAATATGAGCCATAATAGAACTATTTACGCTTATTAGTAATATACGTTAAATAGTTCCGGAGATAAAACAACATTGTGTATAAAATGAACTGAAAAATGAGTAGTTAGCGGACTAATTTTGAGAAATTTATATCTCAAAAACCTTTAGTTTAATGAACTATAAAGAAGTTTATTACTTTAATTTACGTTTATTCCTTCAATAAATGTAATTTAACTTACTATAAAGCAATTTTTGTTATGTATCTTCGTAGGGTTAGAAGTTTTTATGATATTCGCATATGAGTATGAATTTTTTTCTCGAGAACTATCAAATTTATTTTAGCAAATATCAGAAAAACTTCTACTTTATACTACATTAAACTCGCTTTAATTTGAGTGCCAATAGACATCAGCACGTCAAGTAGTTTTTGAGATATAGATTTCTCAAAATAAATTCACTCAATGATTTTTCTGTACATTTTTTATAAAACGATGCTTTTTATAAAGCTATATCTCGGGAACTATTGGACGTATTTTTTTTTTTTTCAGTAGGATTTATTTATTGATAGATATTAAAATCTGTCACACAGTTATGGGCAATAGGTAATAGTGTTGAATGAATCTCATA
>NW_027112866.1:45722-48094 GCF_000696795.3 Halyomorpha halys | reverse complement strand
TAAAAAAAAAAGTCTCTTAATATATTGGACGTAAATATGTCAATTAAAGCTCATATTTTAGAAACTGCTTTATTTTAAATGATGTTATCTTAGGTTTTTTAGTTTTATTGGTAGTTTTTAAGATATAGAACTCTGAATGAACATTTATTGTTTTTTAACGTATTCAATTTTTTATTCCCCCTACCTATACTTGGCAGACTCATAAATTTTGCCTAGTTACTACAAATAGTTTTTAATAAAATAATCAAAAACTGGGATGAAATAACCGACTTTTTTCTCTTCTTGGGCTCTTGTTTTATTCCTTTGCTATTTCCAGACCACCTAGCTTCCAGGATAGCTATGATATGGAAGGTGTATCTTTTTATTTCATTTACCACTGTTTGAGCAGGACCAGGTCTGTACAAGCTTATCAAGTCATTGGTAGTAGTACTTTATACAAGCTCGTTAATAGAAGACAATCTTTCAGTCTGGGGGATTATTTGAGGTTTCATAAGCAATGTTTTTTTTGTTTTTTCCAGAGCCGAGAAAGAAACCCTCCTTTAATCTTGGAGGACCAGTGATTTTCTACCAGCCTCATTATCCTGTTAGTCAGCATATAAGGATGTAGGGAAAGAAAATTAAGGTAGGCATCAAAGGAAGGACATGATTCTCCCCTAATACAGGGAGTGTAATGAAACAAGAGCTAGCGAGAGTAGGAATCTCAAGTAGTTTAAATGAAACTAAACGAAGGCATTGGGACTAGACATTGGAATAATTATATGGTTACACAATATTTGGCCAAAAACAGTGTGGCTTCTGTTAATTACAACTTATATTATAACTCATAATTATGAGAGATAGTTAACCGTGGATGATAAATGAGGAGAAGATGGTTGGGGGTGCGGTCAATGAAACACAAATAAGTATGGTTAACTTATTTGAATGTGCCGACGTATCGGCTTGAGTTTCTAGCCTTCTTCAGGGCTAAAAACAAAACAAGATAACAGCCACAGTAAGTATAGAAAAATAAAAAAATTAAAAATAAAAATAAAATTTTTTATTTTTCTATACGTACTGTGATTGTTATCTTGTTTTGTTTTTAGCCCTGAAGAAGGCTAGAAGCTCTAGCCGATACGTCGGCACATTCAAATAAGTTAATTATACTTATTTGTGTTTCATTGACCGCACCCCCAACCATCTTCTCATTTATATTATAACTGTATGTCAATAATTATTAGTACAGAAGAAAAAAGCTAAATAACATATATATAAAACAAAACAAAATGGTAGTTACAATATTTATAAATAATAAATGCTAATGTTCGATATGTATTACCTATACCCAATAGTTAGGCAACTATGAAACTAATAGCTAAAGTTGCCATGGATACGATATTTATTTATCAATGGTTCATTCATGAATAAGGGGCGTATCCATGGCAACTTTAGCTATGTTTGGACATTTTGGACAAGCAAAATGTGCTTAAACAGAATAATTGATACACGTCGTATAGTAGAGAGGGGTGGAGTCCTTAATTATATTTATATATTAAAATTGTATATAAATAATTTTAGATATAGACATAAGAAAAAAAAGGTAGTTAGTTACATCTGTACTATTATAATATCGGAATAGATTGGTTAAGTAAAAGTTAATTAAATATAAGGGTTTTAAGTCTTCTCATTAAGGTACATGAAGTATGTTAGAGGGAATAGAGTTCCAGTGATGTTCAGCTCGGGTAAAACATGATTTATCCAACGCAGCAGCAGTTCGGTGAAGTGGAGGGTAGAAACGGGACCTGGTAGTATTGGATATAGATATAGATATAGGAGGGACGCGGAGTATTAATTACTAGGAATAGAAAGGAAGCTAGGAAATACTGGGATCGGAAGGATGGATAGAGCCACTTCAGCTCGGCGTAATACTGGGTTATGTCCGTATCTCTGCTGATTCTGAAAACAGCAATTCATAAGAGGTTTGAGTTTAGATTGGAGTTCACCCGAGAGTCCATCGTATAACTGACAGTCATAGTTAACCTAAGGGAAAAGAAAAGGGGAAACTAAGAGTTGATGGGTTATAAATGGAAGGAGATAAAGGATTCTATTGAATTGCTTCAGGATAGCTACGGTTCGACCAGAAATTAGGGAAATGTATTTTCCATGTGGATTTCCAGGATAGAGTTTGATCAAATATGATTCCATGTGACTAGACCTGTTCTTCTCCAGGTTTGTGAAAAAGTACCTACTCGCTACTCATTTGTTCCATAAATGTCTATAATAGGGGTATTCATGATATTGTGTTAAATGTTATATGTTTTGCCATGTTAAATGTTATAACTATAGGATTGTGAGCAGCCCTATTTGAAGTCATGTTAAACGTTAAATGCATAAGA
>NW_027112866.1:42950-44937 GCF_000696795.3 Halyomorpha halys | reverse complement strand
AAAGAGGAGGAAAGATTCAGTTATTTCACTCCAATTTTTTATTATTTTTATGAAAACTATGTATAGTCTTCTGCTAGTCAAAATTTATGAGTCTGCCATTAACTATTAAATGCCCCCCCCCCCAAAAAAAAATCATTCGGAACTACTAATCTTCTCTAATTCTAACCCTCTATTCCTTAGAATTTTAACCTATTCATTTGAGTGTTTTAATTTGTTTAATAATCCTCATACAAGACTAAAAAGACAGGACTCGATTTCGACTATTGCAACATTTACAGGACAAACAGTCTAAATTGCCAATCCATTACAAAAGACTGATCTACATGACTATTATAAGGTCTATCTGGACATACGGAGTTGAGCTTTGGGGCTCCACTAAACCATCAAAATCATCCCGAATCCAATCCTTACAGTCCAAAATCCTTCGTAAAATCCTTAATGCTCCTTATTTTGTCATAAATAAAATCATACATCAGGACCTCAATGTTCCATATGTTGCCGATTTGGCCAGAACCAGACACCAATCCTTCCATACTAAACTTCCCAACCATCCAAATCCACTTGTTTCTAACCTGGCTTCTCCTTCATTACCTAATAATCCTCCTAGGCGTCTGAAAAGAAGATGGCCTCAAGATCTTCTGCTCTAGAAATGTTATTGGATTTCTATCAATGGGTAGATTCTCCACATGTTTGTATCATGTCACATACAGCAAATTCCCTCAAATTAGAATTTTCATAGTATCAGAATAATAAATTGTATTGCATACCATTTCTGCTTTCCACAGTTTATTTATGAGACAGCTCAGATCCAAAATGTTTTCTGAAACTTCATTGCCTCTATTATACGCATAAATCTATATCAGTCAAATATATGAATTATATACTATAGTATTATTATTAATGTTATAACATGTTTACAACAAAATTTTAAGTCAAGAAATTATAATTGAGTTTTATTCATGTTATCTTTAAGATTCACTTTCTAGTTCAGGTTAGAACAGCATAAACAATTATGCATAAATTATGAAAAATACTTTAAATCAAGATTAATAACATGCTTTCTGATAATTTTATTTACAAAATATAAATTATTTTAATAAAATTATTTTAGGTTTAGCTAATGAAGAACATAAGTTTTTTATCAACACCTCTGATTGAGAAGCGATTTCCATAGTATTTCCAACAATAATTTCACAAAATGTCGATATCAGCTTTTTGGACAAAGTTTTTGTTTGATAATCAACTATATCTTAAGAACTATCAGATGTACAGATGTCTGCCAACATTCAAATAAAACCTGGTTTGGTTGTAAAAGTATATAAAGCTATTATCTTGAACAGCCCTGATGAAGCATTACAAAGTGGGACGAAACGTCAGATAACAGGTAGTTGTAACCTATTTTTGTTCTTTCTGACCGCAACTCTGACCATCTTCTTCATATTTGAAATTATACGGCCAATTATCTATATATATAATACAAAGCTAGTTTAATGTAGTTAATGACGTTTATCTTCGTAGGGGTACTTTTTTAGTTGTTCAGACATAATTTTAGATTTTTCAAATGTTTTAATCTTTATAATCAATTTTATATATAATCTTTTCAATTTCTTGAGAATGGTATTTATTTTTTAAATAAATCAATCTGAATCCATCTTAAGTCTTAACACTCTATATTATATCATCAACAGTCCAACGTGTCAAGAGTGTTAAGACTCAACATGGAATCGTTTATTTAAGTAATTTATAATATCCTTTGTAGTTCAGGTGTAAATGACCGTAGTCGTTGGAACAACGTAAAAAATAAACCGATTCGGCATAAGTTCTGTAAATTTTTTTCAATTAACATTAATAACATGTTTGTTGATAATTTTGGTTACAAAGAGGTATTTTAGGTTTAGCCGAAATTCCAACAAATTCCATCAAATCACCTTTACCCTTCGTCGTAAACCTATTGACTGCCCTACAGTTTCATTTAACGATGTTACTC
>NW_027112866.1:37052-37737 GCF_000696795.3 Halyomorpha halys | reverse complement strand
ACAAATCACATCTTAATTGAATATTATCATATCATACTTACATAGTTTCTCAGAAGAAGCCTATAAACATTTGAATATTTGTTAATAATTATACAATTTTTACATTATTATTATTATAATTTTTAGCCACACCATTGTTTATTTTTATTTCATGTTGTCTCATTCTCTAATAGTACAAGATCCGGAAAGAAAAAAAGGAAAAAACTATATATACTTACCAGTTGAAATTTACGAATCTGCCAAGTAGACGTAGGGGGGATAAAAAAAATGGCGGCTGTTTTAACACAAAAAAAAAATTTTTTTTTTTTTATTTGTAACCACACCATAGTTTACTTTTATTTAATGTTATTATATTCTCTTACTGTGTTACTTCTTTTTACTTTTACTAATTTATTTTTATTTTGTAAGAACCTACATATTTTAAATTTTGATCAGACATAAATGAATGTATATAAAAATAAAATAATGTACACAAAATGTATTAAGATATATTATCTCAGATCTAAGAAAGTAAATGTATGGGTTATTTTAAATAGATTTTTTTTATTTATTTATTTTATACCAGATCGGGGCCTGGTGGTCCTTATCTGGTTGATATATCCGTTACATTATAAAATAGATTATAGATAATTAAAATAACTCAAATACTAAATGAACTATTTATTATGATTAAACGAATAGAATC
>NW_027112866.1:30390-30842 GCF_000696795.3 Halyomorpha halys | reverse complement strand
CGGAGGATTGCCAGGAATGGAAGAGGAAGCAATGTTAGAAACTAGTGGGTTTGGGTGGTTAGGGAGTTTATAATGAAAGGAATAATATCGGGTTCGGGCTAGATCGGTTACATAAGGAACATTTAGGTCTTTATGGATAGTTTTATTAGTAACAAAATAAGGAGCAGTGAGGATTTTGGATTGTAAAGATTGTATACGAGAGGAATTCGAAGGTTTAGTGGAGCCCCAAAGCTCAACTCCGTAGTATGGTATTTAAGTTGAAAAAGAAACAATATCAAACTGTGGCACTGCATTGATCCCTCATATGCTGACCAACTGAGCTCTTTCCAGTGTAGCCCGTCGTACATAGTTGCTAAGAGCTCTCCAATCAGAGCCTTTTAATAAACTGAGTAATTGTTCTGCAGAGCAGGTCCGCCACCCAAAATATTTTATTATAATTTGACTATACTTGT
>NW_027112866.1:26132-26573 GCF_000696795.3 Halyomorpha halys | reverse complement strand
CCCAGAAGTTGGAATGGAAGAAGTTCTCAAAAGTATATGGATATTTGTTAAAATACATAAATATTATACAATTTTAGTCTGAATACAACATTTATTTCTTTATAAGTCCGACGTTTCGGCCAATTCGGCCATCCTCGAGACCAATCTTAGATTGTCTACTAATACTAATACAATTTTAGAACCACATAATTTAAAAAACAAGTTTATCCAAGCTATTCCGCCCAGGCCATTAATTTTAGTCAACAAATTACCCTAATTTTTCGGCTCGTCCAATTAAATTAAAATTTAAAACTTTTTATATGATAAATTATAATAGAGAAGGTTAACTGTGATATAAAAATGTAAGTTTTATTTACAAACGCTCTAAACTTCCCATTCACTACAAAAAATTAGTATACACTACAATAATCAGACCAAGTTGGACATATGGAATTGAGCTCT
>NW_027112866.1:23127-24144 GCF_000696795.3 Halyomorpha halys | reverse complement strand
CCACGGTAAAAGAAGGCCTTTTTTTTCGATTTAACATGAGTTTTTCCATTTAACACGCTTTAACATGTTAAACCAAAGATCATGAATACCCCTAACATGGTTCAGATTCTCTCACTAGGTCTGTTAAATGGAGAATGACGTCACGCAACAGACCAGCTAAGCTCGTCACCGTTTTATTTGTTGTCTTGTTAGGTTACTTGTTCATAGTTGGTGTTTTGATTGTGTTAGTATTGTTTTGGATGTTTTTATAACTAATAAAGCAATAAATGACAATAATAATAATGTAATGACAGTTGTCAATTAGCTCATCTTCATTCTCTTCTTCACAAGTTTGAAGATCAATAAGACACTCATAAGCTAAACTTTCACACAAATTCCACGTTTCACTCAATTTAGGCATGTTTTAATAAATTACTTTAATCAAAACTTAAAAGTAAACATAAATATACATTTTTGGAAGGAAAGGTTATAAAACAAGTTGCTCAGAAAATCCGCTAGGAGCTCTTATGCATTTAACATGACTTCAAATATGGCTGCTCACATAACATTTAACACGGTAAAACATTTTACATTAACATTTTTCGTATTATAATTGCCAGTTTCGTATATAATTTCATAATATATATTATTTTTTCTTTATTTTCCTAAAACTATTTTAGAGCGAAGCGATGTTGTAGATAAAAGACTCATTGCATTGATTTGATGGTGACATGTCCCCTATGAAGCTGTCCTGATGTAAACCATCTCGATAAGCCAAAATCGATATATCCTTCTGCGAGAAAAAATGGGTCATTGAAGATTGAAACAAAGAGATAACTTTGCCACATATAATATTTAACGATCATCAGCTTTTAAAGATCATTAGTTAGGCGAAATTGTAAATTTACTAAAATTTACAAATCGTAAATACACAATTACAGATTACTAAAAAAGTTATTGTAAACTAATATCTTTCAATTGGTTCAAATGTAAATGTGTTTGAAAAAGGCGATGGGTGGTAAAACATTTACTACTTTT
>NW_027112866.1:15837-17839 GCF_000696795.3 Halyomorpha halys | reverse complement strand
AAAATATGGAGCTCTGAATGAAAAATCAATTTTGTTTATTTCCTCTAAGTATAATTGGAAGCCTTATTAATTTTGTAATTATGCATAGTTTTCATTAAAGTATACAAAAATTGGGGTAAAATAACTGATTTTTTTTTCCTTTTGGGCTTTTGTATTAAAATAAGTAGAGTAAAGTAGTTGATGAAAATTAAACTACTCAAACTGATCCTCCCGTTTTCGAAATATATGTTGATCAAGAAAAATTATCTTGCGCATGCGTAATCAAAAGTAGCGAATGAAATTTATATTATACAATGTTGACATTAATCCTCTAATTTTCCATTAAATTTGGGCCAAATCGAAACATAAGGCAATCGAAAGAGCTTTTTTTCAAAATATACTTTTGTGTCAGGACAAAAAGTTTACGCATGAGAAAGCCAAAATTGTAAATTATATTTGATATATAAGAAGATGGTCAGGGTTGCGGTCAAAAGAGAAAAAATGTGTGGGTTTGCGCCTGACGTGACAACTTTACGCTAAATATTGAAATAATAATAGTAATAAAATAGACACACAAATTTCAATCAAGATATTTATTTTCCTTTACAAATGATATTTATATTTAACAATTAATTTCCATTATTCTGTTCATAATCGGACGATGGCACGAGAAATATGAGATGCGTATTCCGTATAATATTAGGATAATATTATAATATAATAATATTAGGATATTCCGTATAACCTCAATTACCCCCACCACCGCACTCTCCGTTACGCTACACTTTTGCTTACATGACTTCCAGTATCTATACTACTAAGCCACGCCCATTCTATTTCCGTTACGCTACACTTTTGCCTACATGACTCCCTGCAATCTAATTTATAAGACGTTGTCACGTCAAAAAAAATAGTTTACAACTATTTATTTTCCGACGTTTCGCCCCACTTTGGAGTCCTTTATCTGGGCTAAAAAGATACAAAATGATACTATGATAAGAATAAAAATACAAAGATAAGAATAAAAATAAGTAACAATGGCAAGAGTATGACTTTCTCCCCACTCCTACACGCTTCCGCTTCATTGTTTCTTTCTGTTCAACCTTTCGCTTTGAACAGGTAGGTTGTCCTGACATGTTCTTTGCTCATTTATTATCATTTGATATCATTATTATTATTTATTTATTTTTTTATTTATCATTATTCTTTCATGACGTTAATCTCTATTTTTTTTTTTCCTTCCCCGTATTGTTTTTGTTTTATGTACATTTCCTTTTTTAACTTTATATTTTACGTATTTTATAAAAAATGTTTACTCTTGCTATTGTTACTTATTTTTATTCTTATCATTGTATCTTATCTTTGCATTTTTATTCTTATCATTGTATCTTATCTTTGCATTTTTATTCTTATCATTGTATCATTTTAGCCCTGATTAAGCCCTACAAAGTGGGGCGTAACGTAGGAAAATAAATAGTTGTAAACTATTTTTGTTTCTCTTTTGACCGCAACCCTGACCATCTTCTTATATATCAATTTTTATGGTCAACTATATATACATATATAAATTATATTTGATTTTAATGTTAGAATTAGGTGAGTGCTAATTGACATATGTACGTCTAATGATTTGTGAGATATAGTTTTCTCTAAATAAATATTAAAGACTATTGATTTTTAGTTATTTTTTAAAGAAATTCTTGAAGAAGTTTGTCGGGGGGTGCGGTCAGCAAAGAACAACATAAATAAACAAAACCATATTTATTTATTTTATGCCAACGTTTCGGCTAGAGTTTCTAGCCTACATCAGGGCTAAGAACAGAACGAGAGAACAACCAATAAGTATAGAAAATAAAAAAGAAAATATAAACAGAATGACATAAGGTGAATTTTTAAGAAATGTTGCTTTTTAGAAAACTATATTTTGGGAACTATTAAACGTGAATTTCTTTATTAGGGCTCATTTTTTACCAAATTTACTCTACTTTAAGTTATGCACCGTCATGTTTTCTGGTATTGTTGG
>NW_027112866.1:12991-14052 GCF_000696795.3 Halyomorpha halys | reverse complement strand
GGTTTGAGTAATTCCCAACTTTTTATTTTTTATCCACCTGCCAAGCCATTTATGGCATACGAACTGCGGTAGCAACTATCAACTATCAACTGTCAACTGTCAACTGAGCGTTTTGCTATCACTCGCCCTGGAAGCGTACGTACCTCCTCTTCTATTATACTTCTTCCCTGCAAGTCCTCAAACGACAAACGCTAATTGCTTTTGTAATATAAATCTCTTAGATAAATTTCTTAGAAAATACGACTCTTGTAAAATAAAATATGAATATATAAAAAAGAAAAAATATACAGTAACAGTGAGGGGGTTACACTTATATTACTTGACAGACTTTTTTTATTGCCCGACCCATAAATTTTTTAAGATTTCCATTTTATTGTATTATTTTATTTTCTGAAATGAGAGGCAGAAATTGCGATTTTAGAGAGATATCGATAATCGATATGTAATAATGTTTCGTAAACATGCTATTGTCCCATTCCAGTGATCTGATAGCTGAAAAACATTTTAATTAAAGTATATATGTAGTCCGATATCTGATTGAAATCGATGTTTTGCTTTGTGATAGTTAAAGATCGAGTTCCCGAGCCCAGGTTGGACAAGGCTAACATAATCGATTCTAATCTTGATCCGCCTCCGGCGTTTTAAATGAAACATTGTTGTTCCGCTCATTTCAAATATTTTTTCTATTTTTAGAAGTTTTAGCCTAGACTATAACACTACGATTTTAACAACTAAACCAATTGAAAAAAATTAATGATAAAATATAAGAAATATAATATCTCAGATATTGTATGTATAATATGGCTCTTGTACAATGTGGTACAACATAATATAGTAAATATTGTACATTTTATATTTACCACCTCCTCCCCCAGTTTCTAATAAAAGTGTTAGGTCATTAATTATTACTTTATATGGTAATTTAATTTTTCTATAACACTTGTTCCATTTAGATAAAAAAAACATTTTTTTTTTTAAATATAAAAGGCTTTTTAATTGTCTAAAAAGGCCCTTTGTTTCCGTTTTAAATACAATTAGATCATAAAAGTGTTAATCTTAAA
>NW_027112866.1:9837-10391 GCF_000696795.3 Halyomorpha halys | reverse complement strand
ATAGTCAGAAATGTGCCGAAATTCGATTACAACATTTGATTGATAGTAGTGAAACTAAATAAAAGCGTTAGGCAAATATTTTAATCTTTTCACTTTCTTGAGACTGGTTTTTATTGTTTCAATAAAATAATATATATCCAAGTTAAGTTTCAAAACTGTCTTTATTATTTTCTTAAAAGTCCAATGTTTCGACCATCCTCAAGGACAATATATTAAGTAACATATATAGTTGACCGTAAAAATTGATATATAGGAAGATGTTCAGGGTTGCGGTCAAAGGAGAAACGAAAATAGTATACAACTATTTATTTTCCTAATTTAACTATTATATTAACTATTACTAACTATTTATTTTCAATATAGTTGTAAACTATTTTTGTTTTTCCTTTGACCGCAACCCTGACCATCTTCCTATATATTAAATAACATATTTTATTATACATTCTTTTTAGCTATTTTAACAAACACTATTATTACTAATAAATTAACCAATTTTAAATATAATAAATTTACACTTCACCAATTTTAATAATAAAAGAAATAAGAATTTAGAA
>NW_027112866.1:8714-9787 GCF_000696795.3 Halyomorpha halys | reverse complement strand
ACAAACACTATTATTACTAATAAATTAACCAATTTTAAATATAATAAATTTACACTTCACCAATTTTAATAATAAAAGAAATAAGAATTTAGAACAAAATACAGTTTAAAATAAATCAATTATATGCCTGACATGGGTGTGAGGAAGGGTAAAAAGATAGTGTGATAATAGTTTTAAATTAATCAGTAATTAAAACTTTTAATTTTTAAAAATTTATTTAATGATCTTTACAACTGTATTTACATGAAAATACATCTAGTAAATTTGATGTAAAATTACAATGGTATCTTCTTTTCAGGTGTCTCGGAGGAAGCAAGGGTAGAAACGAGTGAATTTGAGTGGTTAAGGCGTTTATAAGGTCTTTGTGGATGATTTTATCAGTGACAATGTAGGGAGCAACGAAGGATTTCGAAAAAAAACGCAAATAATTTTTAAAAATCAGCTATCCGTAAAAATTCCTTATCATAATTTGAATTTCATAGATGACCCGAGAAGACTGGTTCCTATGATGCCGAAGCCTCAATCACTAAATGACTCAATTATGATGAAGATCCTTACGAAGAATTGAATTCTGAAAGATATTAGTTCATCGAGACAGACCTGATAGAATTGGGGAGGCGGGCGTCACTGGAAAGATTTATGTAGACAGCGATTGGGATCGGCATCGAACCTTTGGGTTGTCAAGCCTTCACTATTATAAATATATATAATGAGGAAAGAGTAGATAATTAAATTTATTTATTTTTTTTTTAATAATTTATTTATTGATATTTACAACTGTATACATCAATATACACATCAAGTAAATTTGCTGTAAGTGATATTATGACATGATATAAACATGTGGAGAATCTACCCATTGATAAAACTCCAAAAACATATCTAGTGGAGAGGATCTCGAGGCCATCTTCTTTTCATACGCCTAGGAGGATTATTAGGTAGTGAAGGAGAAACGAGTTGTTTGGGTGGTAGGGAAGTTTTTTATGGAAGGATTGGTATCTGGTTCTGGCCAAATCGGCAACATAGGAGACATTGAGGTCCTGATGGATGATTTGATTTGTGACAAAGTAAGG
>NW_027112866.1:6489-7069 GCF_000696795.3 Halyomorpha halys | reverse complement strand
TCATTATATCAGAATTATTTCTACATAGATTATAGAATCATACAGAACTAAGCAGTTTTATTAATTGAACATAATAACCTAATCTTGGAAATTAGGAGGAGTTTATCTTATGAAAACAATATATATTTATTGCTAGAAATATAAAACAATATTAATAATAACAACCTTTATTATTAAATGCCCAATGTTTCAGCCGATCATCAAAACTATCTCAATTTTAGTATGATAGCCTCACATAGATTTATATAATTTTGCAGGTTATCTGTACCCTAGAAAATTTAACACAGTTAGAATAAACCTGTATTTGTCAGTATAACATTTAATAATAATTTATTACTACTTATCACTATCCACATTTTAAATACATATTGAAAAATGACACACCGCAATAATAAAACAGAAAATCTTAAAATCGTTGGTACTCTACCACCTAAACTATTTTATTTTTAAAGAATTATCTTAAAATTTATGTTCATACAAGACTAAAAAGACAGGAAACTGCTCGTCGATTCCGACTATTACAGCACTTACTAGACAAACGGTCTAAACTTCCAACTCATTACAAAAGACTGATCTACAT
>NW_027112866.1:5777-6439 GCF_000696795.3 Halyomorpha halys | reverse complement strand
TCATTATATCAGAATTATTTCTACATAGATTATAGAATCATACAGAACTAAGCAGTTTTATTAATTGAACATAATAACCTAATCTTGGAAATTAGAAGGAGTTTATCTTATGAAAACAATATATATTTATTGCTAGAAATATAAAATAATAATAATAATCAATAATAAGAACCTTTTTTATTAAATTCTCAATGAATCAGGCGATCATCAAAACAATCTAAATTTTAGTATCAAAGACTCACATTGATTTATATAAGTTTGCAGGTTATTTATAAATTAATTAGTTAGAATAAACATGTATTTGTTAGTATAACATTTAATAATAATTTATTACTACTTATCACTAGCGACATTTTATATACATATTGAAAACTGACACTGCAATAACAAACCATAAGATCTTACAATCGTTGGTACTCTACCACCTAAACTATTTTATTTTTAAAGAATTATCGTAAAATGTATGTTAATACAAGACTGAAAAGACAGGAAACTGCTCGTCGATTCCGACTATTACAGCACTTACTAGACAAACGGTCTAAACTTCCAATCCATTACAAAAGACTGGTCTACATGTCTGTAATAAGGCCAATCTGGACATACGGAGTTGAGCTTTGGGGCTCCACTAAACCATCAAATTCCTCCAGAATCCAATCCTTACA
>NW_027112866.1:0-319 GCF_000696795.3 Halyomorpha halys | reverse complement strand
GGGTGCGGTCAGCAAAGAACAACATAAATAAACAAAACCATATTTATTTATTTTATGCCGACGTTTCGACCTGAGTTTGAGGTCTTCATCAGGGCGATCTGGTAGAAGATGTAGAAGTCACTTCAGAGCACAATTCTGCTACTCTACAGACCCCTTCTCATCGAACTCAGCCCTCTACGGCTCTTCAGGCTTATTCAACTCAGCCTGTCACATCTCATCATCTCTACATCTTCTACCATATCGCCCTGATGAAGACCTGAAACTCAGGTCGAAACGTCGGCATAAAATAAATAAATATGGTTTTGTTTATTTATGTTGT
>NW_027112865.1:0-1434 GCF_000696795.3 Halyomorpha halys | reverse complement strand
ATTTTAGTATGAATGTGTTTATTTATTTCTATTATTCATTACCCAAGGTTGTGGCAGATAAAAAATATATATAATAAGATTAAAATATTAAAGTAAGTAAAAAGAAAAATTAAAGGCAAAATAAACATCTTAAGTGAACACATTTCTAAACGGTCCCAGGGCCACTACTGTTTCAGCCTGTGAGGAAGGTTACAGAGATGGTTGATAACAAGATAAGGCAAAGAATAAAAAAAAAAGTTTACGTTCTCTCATTAGGTCGGCTTACAATTAATATGAATTTCCATTTGACATACAAGATTCGTAACAGAGAATGCTTAAAATGTCAAATATTCTCCTCGTGCCGGCTATATAGGAAGAAAATAAACTTTTGATTAGGAAGAGTCGGTATAGAAGATCAAATGGGGGTAAACAATCTCCTTCACGGAGAGGTTAAACGAAATAGAATTGTTAATATCAGTAAAATTAATTCAGAAGATATTTTCTTGGAAGGGAGTTTGACAAAGGAGGGCCTTGAATTAGGTACATTTTCAATTCAAATTAATTGGGGTCGTATCCGTTGCCGGGGGCTGGGTGAATGGGGATAGAGACAGAGGATATAACTTTATTAATATTGCCATTGTGTGCAGTCTAACTATCCATTAGAGAGTGGGATATATAGCTTCAGTAATCGAGCTTCTCTCTCTCACTCTCTCTCTGCCTCCCTCTTCTATTATATCACTCCTCCCTCCCTCGCCATTTAGATGTCATTACCCGTGTCATCGTCTCTTAAACAGCTTCCAACCCGTTGTCTCTTTCACTTTATATGCGGCTACTTTCCTTAATAGGCTCCTATAGATCTATGGTAATGATTTCTTCTTATTTTTTTTTTTATTCATTTATTATGGTTATTGTTTTAATTTAATGGATATTACTAGAAGTATTCTCCTATTCGTACAAACTAGATGCCAAGGGTCAAGGTAAAATTTCAAACCTTTCTATCAGTTTCACACCCACCTGAGCGGTATCAACTGGAATGAGGCAATGCTACACTAGGAGTATCCATGATGTTGTGTTAAATGTAAAATGTTTTAAATAATTTTTGCATGTATTTTTCAACAACTGATCAAATTCCATTTCAAATTAACTTGGGTGCAATTAGCTAAATTTTACTAAGCATATTTAATGCTAAATGCATATAAGTGTAAATTTAAATCATTAAAAAAAATTTTTTTTTAAATTTGAATAAAAATGAAATTGAAAATTCTAACTTCCAAAACGCTACAGATTAAAAAATCGATTTTTAATCGTGTTCATTTTCAATCAGCTTAGTAAATAATTAACGTCCAATAATTAATTCTTAAACTATGGATTTTAGTTTGTTACTTATTTTTTATTGAAGCAGTAATATTTATTATTATATAAATAAGTAACTGCATCGTTTTCTTCAGAGATAAA
>NW_027112864.1:378004-378427 GCF_000696795.3 Halyomorpha halys | reverse complement strand
AGACAATATTTTTAATATGACGATAAATAAGCCTGGCCAGGTATACAATAATAATTATAAACATTAGTAATATATAACACAAGAACATGATTTTTATTTATTGTAACGGCTTTCTTAATTCGAAGTTTGGCCGTGATTGGCGCAGTATACCACTTAGCGGTTAGATTTTAAGCTAACAGGTTCGTTTTATTCTTTTTTTCCCCTTTCTTTATTTTACCACCCCTTCTTCTCTCCACTTTTCTCCATTTTCCTTACCCACGTTATTAGTTATGTTCACTATATTATTATTGTTGTTTTAAAAAGAAATTTTTTTTTTTTTAAACTTTAGTTATATTTTGCATCTTTATCAATTATTATGGTTACATATATTTTCTTTCTCTCAATTTTCTTTTTCTTTCCATATTTCAATTTTTAAATTATTAA
>NW_027112864.1:377507-377954 GCF_000696795.3 Halyomorpha halys | reverse complement strand
TTCATTTTATTAATTCTATTCTGTAAAATTATTCATTTTATGTCATTCTGTTTATATTTTATTTTTTTATTTTCTATACTTATTGTGGTTGTTATCTTGTTCAGTTCTTAGCCCTGAAGAAGGCTAGAAACTCTAGCCTAAACGTTGGCACAATTAAATAGGTTACTTCATTTTGACCGCACCTCCAACCATCTTCTCCTCGTACGTCATCCACGGTCAACTATCTTTTTTCCCTCATTTTCCATCCTTTCCCCTTTTTCTTTTTTAGAGTCTCGCTAATAGACAACTGTACGTCCAATGGTTTTTGAGATATAGATTTTTCAAAGTAAATTCTCCAACTACTTATCTTTCGGTACGTCCCATATAACATTTTTATGAAATGTTGCTTTTTAAAAAGCTATATCTCGAAAACTATTTAACGTAAATAACTCTATTAGAGCTCATATT
>NW_027112864.1:372875-373665 GCF_000696795.3 Halyomorpha halys | reverse complement strand
ATTATGTATTTATGAAAATATAAGATAAATAATACGATAACAAATTAAAATTTTTTTTAGTTTTTCCTTCTCCTTCTTTCTCATCCTCTAAGGAGGACACAAGGAAGACACTTAAGAGTGTCTTTCAGCGTGGAGGACCCTCTAACCATTTGGTCTACACATCTCGGTCCATGGAAATCATTTTCATCTGAGCCAGCGTTTTTCCTCTTTCCAGATCTAGTGTATGCTCCATATAGCTCCTTCTAGGCCTGCCTCGCCTACGTGTCCATACCATCGGAGCTGTGGGTGTTCAACCACTGATTTCACTGAGGAGATCTGAAGTTTTTCTGTTATTCTTTCATTCCTTATCTTATCTCTCCTAGTTTTGTCCAATATTATTCGCAAAAATCGCATTTCAGCAGCCGTAATCCTGCTCATGTGCTTGTCTTCAACCTAACTTTCACCGCCATGTAATGGTAAACTCCCTAACCGCCCAAACCCACTAGTTTCTAACCTTGCTTCCTCTTCTATTCCTGGAAATCTTTCGAGGCGCCTCAAAAGAAGATGGCCACGAGACCTGCTAATGTAAAACGTCATTAAAGTGCTACCACTGGATAGTTTCTCTACACCCCTGTATCGCACCATTTTTAACTGAGATCAAATTTATTAAATGTATGTATGCTATGTACAGTTGTAAATAGCAATAAATAAAAAATAATGTGGGGAGCGTTGTGGCTCCACGTTAAGGCACTATGCTCCTCCAAGGACCAGGAGTTCGAATGTGGGGAGCGTTGTGGCTCCACGTTAAGGC
>NW_027112864.1:371959-372825 GCF_000696795.3 Halyomorpha halys | reverse complement strand
ATGCTAGTGTAATAATTGTAGTTTTTCACAACTGTGTATCCACGAGCCATCACGTACATTATGTATTTATGAAAATATAAGATAAATAATACGATTACAAATTAAATTTTTTTTTAGTTTTTTCTTCTCCTTCTTTCTCATCCTCTAAGGAGGACACAAAGAAGACACTTAAGAGTGTCTTTCAGCGTGGAGGAGCCTCTAACTATTTGGTCCACACATCTCGGTCCATGGAAATCATTTTCATTTGAGCCAGCGTTTTTCCTCTTTCCAGATGGATATGCTTTGTTGTAGTCGTTGGATATGCTCCATGCTCCTTCTTGGTCTGCCTCGCTTACGTGTCCATCGGACTTGTCGGTGTTCAACCACTGATTTCATTGAGGAGATCTGAAGTTTTTCTGTTATTCTTTCATTCCTTATCCTATCTCTCCTAGTTTTGTCCAATATTCTTCGCAAAAATCGCATTTCAGCAGCCGTAATCCTGCTCATGTGCTTGTCTTGGGTCACCTAACTTTCACTGCCATGTAATCGTAAACTCCCTAACCACCCAAACCCACTAGTTTCAAACCTTGCTTCCTCTTCCATTCCTGGAAATCTTTCGAGGCGCCTCAAAAGAAGATGACCACGAGACCTGCTAATGTAAAACGTCGTTAGATTGCTACCACTGGGTACCCTGTATCGCTCCATTTTTAACTAACATAAAATTTATTAAATGTATGTATGCCATGTACAGTTGTAAATAGCAATAACTAAATAAATAAAATTGTGGGGAGTGTTGTGGCTCCACGTTAAGGCACTATGCTCCTCCAAGGACCAGGAGTTCGAATCTGGCTGTGACATAATTATTTATCCTGTTAATGTAGCCGTGA
>NW_027112864.1:370789-371309 GCF_000696795.3 Halyomorpha halys | reverse complement strand
AATGTGGGGAGCGTTGTGGCTCCACGTTAAGGCACTATGCTCCTCCAAGGACCAGGAGTTCGAATGTGGGGAGCGTTGTGGCTCCACGTTAAGGCACTATGCTCCTCCAAGGACCAGGAGTTCGAATCTGGCTGTGACATAATTATTTATCCTGTTAATGTAGCCGTGAGTCAGCCCTGTGGGTTGGGAGCTCTCCAGGGTCCAGTCAACCGCATGAAGTGGCTACCCCTAATTGGGAAAAAATCTGGCAATCAAGCACAATTCTGACCAAATCACCTCCTTGCACAATCGAAGGTCTAGTAACACTACACCCTTCACGGCTAGTGGAGGTACAGATTTTATTTTGTATTTTAATAATAACAATATACGACTATATATTATATCTAATGATTAATTATTAAGTATGCAATGAATAACTTTTTAATTGTGATTACGGACAAATCTCAATAGGGCAATTTCCTTATGCGGGAAGCATAGGAAGAAAATGATTTAAGATTTTTTTTAGCTGTATAAAAAAAAA
>NW_027112864.1:367213-368780 GCF_000696795.3 Halyomorpha halys | reverse complement strand
GAGCCCCAAAGCTCAACTCCGTATGTCCAGATAGGCCTTACAACAGTCATGTAGATCAGTCTTTTGTAATGGATTGGCAATTTAGACCGTTTGTCTAGTAAATGTTGCAATAGTCGTAATCGACGAGCAGTTTCCTCACTTTTCAGTCATGTATGAGGATTTCATGTCAGTCGTTTGTCGTGATGTGGTCCTAAGTAACGGGTCTGTTCGACAGGAATAAGTGGGGTATTATTAAAGGATACTGTTGGACAAGAGGTCGTTGGTTTAATCCTCGAATTTTGGCACCCTTCTTCAAGGGTTATCAGGATATTTGTTTTTGAAAACTTTCAGTTTGAGTTATTCAGGTTAATCTTTCTGAATTTAGAATATAGGCTGTCTATCTTGTTACGAACCACAGTAAGAACTCTTTATTTATTAAACAAAATTAACTTTATATAAAGTAATGTATAATTAATGAAGAAATGTGTGGTTCCATTATAAACTCTCTAACCACTCAAACCCCCTAGTTTCTAATTTTGCTTCCTCTTCCATTCCTGACAATCCTCCGAGGCGCCTGAAAATAAGATGGCCACGAGACCAGCTAATGTAAAATGTCATTAGAGTGCTACCAATGGGTAGTTTCTCTACACGCCTGTAACACTCCAATTTAACTTAGATCAGATTTACTAAAGGTATTATAATGTACAGTTGTAAATAGCAATAAATAAATATCTAAAAAAAAAAAAAAAGGTTTTCTAGGATATAGGAGGGGCGTTTAGTACTAATTGCTTGGGATAAAAAGGAAGCTAGGAAATACTGGCATCGGAAGGATGGATAGAGCCACTTTAGCTCAGTAATAATACTATTAGTTGTCAATTATTTGTACTTACTAATTGTTAGGTCTTGGATTTGTGGGGAGAGGCAAACGTTTTGACCCAGTATAAAACTTTTTACGACTATTCGTTTTGTAGTGGTATCTAATTTTACCGTTACAAGAGCAAAACGACGAGTCGAACAAGAGCCCCCTCCTTTAAAGCAGTTATCCAGATTCGACTATCGCATTAATCCGCAGCGGTTAGGCTAAATACAATATGGCGGGGGTGGAGCGAGGGGGGGGAGAGAAAATTAGCGGATCCTGGAGTCGGAATTGGCCGCCTTGGGATGAACAGGAAATGACTGGGCTAATGGGCCGAGTCTCGTTTCCGTTGAGGTTTTTTTCGTTGCTACCTGGCCCCGGGAGGCAGCCTCCATCCAAAGCCTTATCCCGATCTAAGTCTACTTCCAAGTCATTGCGTCGCCCGAGGGTTACCGCTCTCCTTTCTCCTAATAGGGAAATTAATTTATACATATATATATTTACAAACATAAATCTAATTATAATTAATTCAGTGCAGGAATTTCTGAAAAAAGAATGAGGGGGAAATACCTTTAAATTGAACGATCAACTATTATTCTTCAGAAAAAATTAATAAAAAAACAATTAATGTTTATGTACTAATGTATTATTTCTAAATGTAATTTACAACTGTACAAAATAATACAATAAGTAAATATGTTGTATGTTTCATATACACTTGAAAATCTTGGG
>NW_027112864.1:363932-366298 GCF_000696795.3 Halyomorpha halys | reverse complement strand
GAAAGACGTATTAAACATAAATAAAATAAATTAAGAGAGTTATATTCTTTATTTATGTATACCCATCAGTTTCTGCGATATCCCGTACCACACGGGAGTGAGGGTTGTCTGTGACCAATGCTTGAATTTGGTCATCATCAACAGTTGAATGACGGTCCGAGCACTTTGTCTTTTCCAAGTCAAAATTTCCGTTTCTGAACCGAGCAAACCACTTACGGACGGTGCTTTCTCCTAAGGCATCATCGCCATACACACTGCAAATTATGTTAACCGTCTGTGCAGTGGATTTTCCTTTTCGGAAATAAAAAATCATTAAATGACGAAAATTAATTTTTTTCTCTTCCATTTTGAGCAAGCAAAATACCACTTAAAGATAAGGAATCTCGGTTGAAACTGATGCATAAAAGCACCTAAACTAATCCTTTTTTTAGAATATGTTAATATTATTGACCAAGCAAACATGATTTTATAAACACAGAGAGGATTAAATTGAAATATTAAAAAACACTACGAAATTATTCTACAACCCAATAAAAAAGACACAAACAGCTAAAATAATGTAACACTATAAGACGAAATTTATCATGAAATTAAAGTAAACCCAAGTTTGGCTAAATATGATTTAAAATATGTGAAAATTTATGTAAACATGAAATAATGAAGTTAATAAAAAATAAATAAATGAAGTTAATACATAATAATAAATATACACATATATATTTTTTTTAAATGTCAAAAATCTCTATTTGATGAACACCGCTTAATAGCACTGATCAGAGTATTTACTGAATATTATGCAGTTATACCTATTAATTTGGACTTGATATCGATCAATCGAATTAGACTCTATGCTATCGAATTTAATCGATATCCATTGAGGAAGATATCTAATGAAGATGTCCTCCTCAAACTAGAGCTGTGAAGGACGGCTGCTGAGTTAATGACACTTGGTCCTTCGCCAAGGATGACTAAAGGAATTTATTTTAGGAAGGACGAAGGATAACTTTAACAGATGAATTAAACCTGTTTTTAAAATGTTTACAGCGAGGATAGACAGTCAGCCTCCGCTAGCATTACTATATTGAACCTCTTGCTATTTATTTCATTTATAAATAAAACAAAATTACAAGAAAAAAAAATGGATTTAGGAATGTTTACAACTAGTAACACCTATATAATAAAACCAAGCCGTTCTTATTTGTAACCACTCATACATTGGCTCTCTGACTACATCTCAAAAAACACAATGCCCATGAAGTTTAAATTACAAATTCCGCTGTAGGTGAGCAAAAAGGATCGGATTTAAAAAACATTAAATTGGACAGATCAAAAACTATATGATATATAAGAAGATGGTGAGGTTTGCGGTCAAAAGTGAAACAAAAATAGTTTACAACTATTTATTTTCCGACGTTTCGCCCCACTTTGCAGGGCTTCATCAGGGCTGTTCAAAGGTAAAGGTTGAACAGCATTCATTTGAGCAGCCCTGATGAAGTCCTGCAAAGTGGGGCGAAACGTCGGAAAATAAATAGTTTTTAACTATTTTTGTTTCACTTTTGACCGCAACCCTGACCATCTTCTTATATATCAATTTTTACGGTCAACTATATATACATATATACAAAAACTATATGTCTCCTAAAACATTCATTTTCTTATAGAATAATTTAATTCTATAGGGAGATTATTACTTGATCGTAAATTGTTAATTTCTTAAGCCTATTAAATTTAGTCACATTATAAAATCATTTAATAATTATTTATTATTTTTTCCCTTAAAACATTCTTTCTTTTTGTCATCAGACATAAAACAAAATTAAAGACAAACAAGTGAGAGAGCAGTGGTACCCAACTGCATTGGCTTGCTATGCACACTGCATACTAATAATACAAGAGCCCAAGAGGAGAAAAAAAGACAGCTATATCACTCCAATTTTTATTACTTAATTGAAAACTATGTATAATTACTAGTCAAAATTTATGAGTCTACCAAGTTAGGTAGGGGGAATAAAAGATGGTGGCTGTTTCAAAATGTAAAAATAATAAATTTTATTTTGGAACTCCATATCTTTACAATTACCAATAACAATAGAAAATCTAAGAGAGCATCATTTAGAGTAAATTTGCTAAAATATTAGCCCTAATAGAGCCATTTACGCTCAATAGTTCTCGAGATATAGCTTTTTAAAAAGCAATTTGTTTTCCTCCTTTTTCTCCTCGCTAAAAGGCATGTTACAATTTATCTATTCATTCCATAAAGTGTACTCCCTGTCTCTCTCTCTCTCTTATACCTCCCCTCCCCTGTGATCCGCAAGTCACGTATGATTCCTTAATGAAATTAAAAGAAATTATCAATAAATTACAAT
>NW_027112864.1:362503-362807 GCF_000696795.3 Halyomorpha halys | reverse complement strand
TAGACAGCCCAATGTCCTTCGGGATAAGATTCCACACTATTTAGTTATTAGAAAAGAGGAAAGCCCAGGTTTATAGTGTGCTAGGCTAAAAGTATTCTTAAAAAAAAATTATCTATGGGACCCTTTCAGGCTCATCTCAATCTATACTCTGTAATTGCTTTGTCCGCTGTTTAGAGTGTCCGTTAAGATATTGTATCTGGGTTCTATAAAACGTTTTAAATCACTACTTGCTCTGAAAGAATTTATTATCCAAACAACACAATTACCATTTTGAAATGTTATGAAAACATGATTATAAAATTAT
>NW_027112864.1:359722-360983 GCF_000696795.3 Halyomorpha halys | reverse complement strand
TACGGAGTTGAGCTTTGGGGCTCCACTAAACCTTCGAATTCCTCTCGTATCCAATCTTTACAATCCAAAATCCTCAATGCTCCTTACTTTGTCACGTATAAAATCATATATAAAGATCTTAATGTTCCATATGTAACCGATCTAGTCCGAATCAGATATCAATCCTTTCACTATAAACTCCCTAACTGCTTGCTTTTTCAATTCCTAACAATCCTCCGAGCCGTCTGAATAGAAGATGGCCTCAAGACCTTCTAATGTATCATTCCATTATAAACTTACATTAAATTTACCAGATGTATTTTTGGGCAAAATTACAGTTGTAATGTAAGGTAATCTTAGATTACAATGTTATGACACGATGTTTTGTTATGGTAGCGCTCTAATAACATTTCTAAATTAGAAGGTCTCGAGACCATCTTCTTTTCAGTCGCCAGGGAGGTTTGTCAGGAATGGAAGATGAAGCAAGGTTCGAAACAAGTGTGTTTGTGTGGCTAAGGAGTTTATAGTGACATTCATAAACCCGAAATATACTCCATTATTGTATACAATGTAATACGACTCGTATAGACCCGCTACTGTTTAAATGAACCAACAATTGACTTTACCCATTCAATTAACTTCTGTTTGATTACAATGAAACTCAAAACAATCTCGCTGATTCAATTAAATGACTCGACGTTTTTTTTATTTGTCTTATAATATTTTTTGTTTCCTAACATTTGGCATTTGCCATGTCATGTACCATATCATAATGCACCTAAAATTGACTTGATGACTTTTTTTTCTATTGTTTCATATTTTTCTATGGATATTGACGGAACTCAAAATAATTTTTTTGGAGTTTTTATCGATTGCAACTTGAGTTATATTAGTTTTTATCGATTACTAGTGTTATATTAGTTTTTATCGATTACTAGTGTTATATTAGTTTTTATCGATTACTAGTGTTATATTAGTTTTTATCGATTACTTGCGTTTACTTTTGAATGCGTAAAAGCGGTCAGAGTTGGGCAAAAATTAGCTATAGTTGAAACTAATAGCTAAAATTGCCATGGATACGACCCTTATTCATGAATGAACCATTGATAAGTAAATATCGTTTCCATGGCAACGTTAGCTATTAGTTGCCCAACTCTGAAAGTGGTGCATGGTAACACGGCAGCACATAGTGGGAAGAAAATGACATATACCTGTCATAATTCTTTGACATTCAAACGGTTTTTTTCCATATAGCCAGTCTTCCTTTTTGAATTAAATCTCT
>NW_027112864.1:357394-358579 GCF_000696795.3 Halyomorpha halys | reverse complement strand
GCTTCTCCTTCACTACCTAATAATCCTCCTAGGCTTCTGAAAAGAAGATGGCCTCGAGATCTTCTCCTTTAGAAATGTTTTTAGAGTTCTATCAATGGATAGATTCTATACATGTTTGTATCATGCCATAATATCACTTACAGCAAATTTACTTGATGTATATATACATTTTCGTAATTCAAAGGTTTTGTGCGAACAGTAACTACATTTTGTCGAATATCATAAAAACTACTATTTCTACAAAAATAAACATGATAAACTATTTTATAGAACATAAAATTAGCTTTAATTTAAGTGTTAATAGAAATCTGTACGTCGAATATTTTTTGAGATCTCATGGATCTCAAAATATATTCACTAGTGATTTTTCTGTGCATTTTTATGAAATGTTTCTTTTAAAAAAAGCTATATCTCCAGAACTATTGACCGTAAATAGCTCTATTAGGGCTCATATTTTAGCAAATGTATTCTACTTTAAATGATATTATATAGGTTTTTTAGTATTGTTTACAGTTTTGAAGATATGGAGCTCTGAAAGAAAAAAATACGTTTTAACAAGCTACTATTTTTTATTCTCCTAATTATACTTGGCAGTCTCATCAATTTTTACTATTAATTATACATGGTTTTCATTAAATTAATCAAGAATTGGTGAGCAATAAATTTTTTTTTTTTACTTTTAGGCTCTTGTACTATTACAGATAGTAGATTAGTGTACATTTAAGTGCCCTTCGGAAATAAAGAATTTTGTATAACCTCTGTTCAATTTTTGAGTATCAATAATAATGAGAAGATAGTTCACTATGGATAATATATGAGGAGAAGATGGTCACAGAAAAACACGAATAAGTTTAACTTATTTATTTGTGCCAACGTTTCGGCCAGAATTTCTAGCTTTCATTAGGGCTAAGAACAAAAACCAAAATAACAACTAATGAATATACGATATATAGAAAAATAAGAAAATAACTGACATAGAGATACATAAAGTGTGTTAACAGACATGAATATTTCGAGTGCTATAAAATGATAAGGTAAATATGAGAAGAGTAATATTAAAATTAGATACAAATGAAAATTATTTAAAATAAATTAATGAATGAAGTGGGAAATCTATTTTCTTTCTCTTTGTTTTTGCAATAACTTTTAAATTATTATTAAATTAAAATATTCTTATTTCTTTGT
>NW_027112864.1:353469-355504 GCF_000696795.3 Halyomorpha halys | reverse complement strand
AATAATTTTAATGCTTGAACTGAGTGGAGGAAGGTTACAAGCAAGGTTGTGATAAATGAATTTTAATTTTTGTTTTTAATGTAAAAGTTGACTAACTAATTAAACATAATGTAGGATATTATTAACAAAAGAATATGTTTACCTAATGTTGTTAATATTTCATAGAAATTGTTGTTATGAACTGGGCAGAATAGCCTGCATGAAGTTGAGTATTTAAATATTTTAGTTCCAAAACTGTATTAAGTTAAGATAAATTATAAATAATAATGTTAAGTAATTTCAATTGTTAAGATGATACATGTAATAAAAGCTGTTTTATGGTAGATGTCCCTGAGAATGGCCGGATTGTCCGAAACGTCGGAATCTGTCGAGACAAAAATGGATAAAAATTGAATTATTTATTTAAACAAAATTAACCAGTTTCAAGAAAGTGTATAGATTATAAATTCATTAATTATGTTATTTTACTTATATATTTAATTAGCTTTATATACATTTTATATCCCACTTCTTTCATTAATTTATTTTTAATAATTTTCATTTTGTACATATATTTACTGACTATATTTTCATATGTATTTTATTATTTGTTCTTTCCTCTTACTTAATTTTAATATTACTCTTTTCATACAGCCTTTATCTTTTTATATCACTTGAACTATTCATGTCAGCTATTTATGTATTCCTATGTTAGTTATTTGCTTATTATAATTCTATATATATACTTTATTCATTGGTTGTTATCTTGTTTTCTGTTCTTAGCCCTGACGAAGGTTTGCATTACTGACCGAAACTTTAACACTAATAAATAAGTTTTTTTAACATATTAGTGCCCTTCTCTGACTGCACCCCCGACCATCTTCTCCTCATATATGAGTCCTTATTAGTAAATACTGTGTGTGTGTTTGTGTGAGTGAGAGAGAGAGATGGATAGAGAGGACCTATATATAGTGGTGGCCAGGGACTGCCCTCAATTACAGCTACTACCCATTTCACCTCCCTTGGCTCCGATGTACTGTCCGTTGCGAAGGCATCATCTTTAATGTCCACGTGGACGGAACACTCTAACAACCCGAATTTTTTCCTTTTTTTTTTTATCTTTTTATTTTATTTAGTATTTTTTTTTTTTATTATATTTTACGTGTGTACCTGAAGGAATGCGCTCTCTGTGGAAGAGGATTTGTCACCAGTCGTGTGCAATTGGCGTATAATCTTTTGTATCTTTGAATTAGGTTTCCTGTTTCAAATTCGATATTACCTTTTATGAAATGACTTGCAGACTCGGTAATGCTTGGCTATTGCTAGATTTGGGTATATATATAAATTTTCTCTTGACTGTTGTTGGTAAATATTTTTCTTTTTTGGGTGTCTTGAGGATCTGTAAATGATATAACTTAGTTTTTGCGACGTTTTGTAGTTGTATACCAATTATTAGAAGAAAGTATTTGTAGTAAAAAAAACTATTTTTCTCATTAGAGGTATTCATGATGTTGTGTTAAGTATAAAATGTTTTACCATGTCAGATATTATAAGTATAGGATTGTTAGCAGCTCTATTTAAAGTCATGTTAAATGTTAAATACATAAGAGCTCCTTGCGGATTTTCTGAGAGACTTGTTTTATAACCTTTCCTTCCAAAACTTCATGTTATTGTTTACTTCTAAGTTTTGATTGAAGTAATTTATTAAAACATGCCTAAATTAAGTGAAAAGTGGAAATTTTGTGAATGTTTGGCTACTCAGTGCCTTGTTGATCTTCTAACTTGTCAGGGAGAGAATCAAGATGAGCTAATTAACTGTCATTACATTATTATTATTGTCATCCATTGCTTTATTAGTTATAAAAACATCCAAAACAATACTAACACAATCAAAACACAAACTACGAGCAAGTAACTTAACAAAACAGACAAAATAGAGTGCAGCTCAGTTGGTCTATTGCGTGACGTCATGAGTTAACATGAGTTTTTTCATTTAACACGCTTTAACATGTTAAACTAAAGATCATGAATACCCCTATTGTAGGGCATGACTATA
>NW_027112864.1:342851-352074 GCF_000696795.3 Halyomorpha halys | reverse complement strand
AATAAATAATAGTATTAATAAAATAAAATAATTTAATGAATAAATAAGTTAAAACACACAAATCGACAGGTCCACATATTAAAATAAAACAATGAACACAAAATAAGTTGAAATAACATATATTTAATAATGACATAAGTTAATTTTAATTTTTGTTTTTAATGTAAAAGTTGACTAATTAGGTAATTAGACATCATGTAGGATATATTTATTAACAAAAGAATATGTTTTAATGTTTCATTGAAATTGTTGTTGTGGCCTGGCCAGAATAGCCTGCCTGAAGTTGAGTGTTAACATATTTTTAGTTCCAAAATCGTATTTAGGTAAGATAAATTATAAATAATAATGTTAATTAATTTTAGTTGTTGAGAATCATACATGTAATAAAAGCTGTTTTGCAGTACATTGTCCTTGAGGATGGCCTGATTGGCCGAAACGTCGGACTTATAAGAAAAATAAAATGTATTGAGACAAAAATGGATAAAAATTGAATTATTTATCTAAACAAAATTAACCAGTCTCAAGAAAGTGTAAAGATTATAAATTCATTAATTATGTTATTTTACTTATATATTTAATTAGCTTTATATACATTTTATATCCCACTTCTTTCATTAATTTATTTTTAATAATTTTCATTTTTTACATTTATTTACTGACTATATTTTCATATTTATTTTATTGATTGTTCTTTCCTCTTATTAAATTTTAATATTACTCTTCTTTTTATATCACCTTAACTATTCATGTCAGCTAACACTATTTATGTATTTATTTCAACATATTTGTGTTATATTTTGACCCAACCATCTTTTCCTCATATAATTTATGGACTGTCAAATATTTCTCGTAATTAATTTTTATCTCATTTTCAACTTACCAAGGAAAATTTGCCAAGATCTACCGACCATCCCAGTTAAATTTACTGATCGAGTATGTTCAAGTTCTTGACGTAGAGTCTGGTTATGAAGAAATTGTTCCTGCCTGTTCCGTTTAATCAGATATGCACAGAAAGTTGCCCTTCGCAATAAACATATGCTTGATGGTATATTATTAAGCGCCCCCTATTTGTCAATAGAGGAGGCTAAGAGCGTGAGGACATTTTTTTCTCTAGGCAAATCTTTTCTTCCCTTCTTCAATGAAAATCACCCAGTGTGAGTAGAACATTTAGGAAGTGTCTCCCCGGCAATAGGGTGACGGCTGCGAAGGGAGAGAAGAAGGAATCATGGGAAGTAGTTCACCTCTTTCAATATCTTTTACTTCTTCAAAAAATGTTTTCCTTCGCCCACCACCTTCAATTATGTGTAAATTAGCTAATAGATTTTTTGGATAGAAGAGGTTAATGAATTTCGATTTGGGGTCTATTGAAATTGTAGCTATTGATGTTGATGATGATGATGATGATGATGAAGTGAGGTAGCACCTGGCCTTTAGTTGAAGGAGTCAAAGTAAATAATTACCGGTATTCATTTTTTAATAAATGTAGCACCTTTTAAATTATTATATCAGTGGGACACCATATGACATAGGCTTATGTAATCAAAGTTCTTAGGACTGATTTATAGAGGATCGATTGACAATCGATATTACTAATCAATCGATATTATTTATGAATCGAGCAATCTGTTATGATAACCAAAAATCAGCCTTACTACTGCTAGTTAAGTTATAATAAATTCCCTGTTCCAGTATCTCACGAAGATAATACATCAATCCTTTCTTCATGACAATGAGGCTACATTTGTCTCCGCTCCAAGAACAAATCCGAGGACTAACTGTTGAAAAAAGTGAACCCTTTCTGTGAAGCTCGTTCGTGAACGATGAGATGTGACATCTTTGACCGCCATGGTAGATCTATGGTACCATTTCCTCTAGGGAATCCATCAGGGTCGGTTGACTCCTTAAACAGATATTAATTGGTCTTCTGATCCCCAGGCCTTTTTTTTTATGTCCTTTTTGTCCCCTGTGGCCATCCATCTCTCCTCTTTATTTGTTACGTCTCCGGTTAACATCTGATTGTAACTGATTTTCTCATTTGTTTTCTCTCTCTTTTTTTTTTTTTTTTTTTCGGTTAACATCTGATTGTAACTGATTTTCTCATTTGTTTTCTCTCTCTTTTTTTTTTTTTTTTTTTAACAAATGTGTCTAGTTTGTCACTCCAGTTTTCTGTTTGCCGATTGTTTAGTTGTTTCTAATTATTATAGACAATATTTTTGTGCTAAAAAAAAAACTTAAATAACCCCAAAATGTGCAAATTTGTGCAATAAAAACCTAAAATATGTAAAATTTTTAATTGTGTAATTTATAATATTAATATACAGTGAAAAAAAAATATTCGTACACCATTTATTTTTTAGTTTAATAAATTTTATTTTCGTCAAACACTATTCACATTGTATTCTTTTTTCTTTTTACATCTCTTTATTTGTATTTTCTTTAATATTTCTTTTCTTATCTATCTGTTACTATTACCCTTTACATTTACTATTTACTACCTTTAATTTTTCTTATTATATCTTACTTTTTTACCCTTGTTATTTTACACTTATGTTTTTGTTTTCCTTTTGTAACTATGTGTTTGTATCTTTTTTAGCCCTGACGAAGCCCTGGAACGTGGGGCGAAACGTTGGCTCAATAAAATAGTATATTCTACTATTTGAGTTTTTTTGACCGCACCCGGACCATATTCCTTTCATCTTTACACACGGTCAATCAATAATCTTCCAGTATTTCATTTTAAGTGTTCGTATGTTTTTAGCCTTGATGAAGGTCTGGAACGTGGGGCGAAACTTTGTCTCATATTAAAAATAGTATGAGAACATTTTTTTTATTATTTCATGTATTTGACTTTTAGGCAATTATAATGTTTTTAAATATATAAATATTTCAGATATTCTTTTTTACGACATAGGTATTTTTTCTAAATAAAAACTATTATTTTTTAGTAACATAATTTTCTCTGTTAATCTATTTTTACCTCATTTAAGTGTTTGTATCTTTTTTAGCCCTGATGAAGCCCTGTAAAATGCGACGAAGCGTTTTTTCATATTAAATAGTTTGATGACTATTTGAGGTGTTTCCCCCTCAAATAGTTTGATGACTATTTGAGGTGTTTCCCCCTCAATCGCACCTCGATGCTCCATCTTCCTTTTATTATCACACACGGTCAATCGTCGATTATTCAAAAATAAATTCAGTTTTTGTTCTGTGATTCACATCAACACAATCTATTAAAGGAATAATTTTGAAAATCTTAAATTATGTAAATTTCTGAGAAAATTAAAATTAAATCTCTACCGCTACAGCCATTGGGGAATAGTATTTTGTAAGGAAATATTATTACTAGACCTACGGTTGTGCAAGGAGATGATTCGAGCAGAATCACACAAGACTGCCAGCTTTTTAGCCAATTAAGGGTAACCCCATGAGGCCAGGTGGACACCAACCCACATGGCTGACTCACGGCTACATTGAAACAGAAAATAATTATTTGCCACAATTGGATTCGAACCCTTCAACGAGACAGTATCACAGTGTCTTACCCCTGAATTAGAAGATCCCGTAACCATATTTTTTTCAAACGCCTTGGAGGATTATCAGGGATTGTTAAGGATAAGAGATCAATAAACTAACGGGTTTGGGTGGATAAGGATTTAGGAATAAAAGGAGGTATCTATTTCGGGTTAAATCTGCAACGAATGGGATGTTAAGGTCTTTGTGGATGAGTTTATTTGTAACGTAATAAGGAGCATCAAGGATTTTGGATTGGATGCGGAAGGAATTTGATGGTTTGGTAGAGCCTCAGAGCTCGATTCCATATCTCCAAATTGGTTTGATTATCATAGTGTATACTAATTTTTTGTAGTAAATGGGAAATTTAGAGCGTTTGTCAAGTAGGTGTAGCAATCGGAATCTACGAGCAGTTTCTTGGATCCCTGGTAATGAGCCAGTGGAGGCTGAGCAAGTGCGCTAAAACCACAAACACTCAACTTGAGTGGAGAATCTGACCATTGCCAAAACTCCAATTGTCCATTTTTATTTTAATAAGTCTCTTGGCCACTGCCGTTTCAACCTTCGAGGTGGGCTGTGATAAGTGGAACTAGATAAGGTTTGAACCAAAGGATTAGGTTGGTTTCTAAAGTTGTATATGGAAATTTAAGAATTTGGTTGATATAAGGTCAAGGACAAAAGAGGTATGAAGGTCATGGTGTAGTGTTCTGTTGGAAACGTAATAGGGTGCATTAACTATGGTTCTAAATATTTTGTTCCCTAAAGTTCAAGTCCGTAGGTCCAGACAGGTCTGAGTATAGTCTTATAAATTAGTAGTTTGTTTTCTAGTGCGAGATGAGCAGTCGGTATAGTTGGCTGAAACGTCTGTTGAGTTCTTCTCTTTTAAGTCTAGTTTGTTGGTTCCAGGTGAGTCTTTTGTCTAAGATGAATCCAACATATCGGACTGTGTCGGATCTGGGTAGAGGAATGTCTCTTCAGTCTAGTAAGTTATATTTTAAAACGTTCTAAAACACTATTTCGTCCTCCTTAGATAGATGGTGTCCATTTGACCTGCTTACATCATGTATAACTTTATTTTTTAACTCATCTACTCCATTATCCTAAATTATTTTAATTGTGACATGCCCCGGTGAACTAGATCAGATTTCGAAGGAATTTCGGTCGAACGGAAATGGGCTTACACAATAACGACTTTCCCTTATTCACTTATTGGTTGGGAAAAGTTAAATATCCCGGGAATTACTCGGCACGCTATCTGTAATTCTTTTTCAATTATTGAGTTTTTTATATTTAATGTATATTTTTAATTAATATATATTTAATCGAGCAAAAAAAAAACTTATTAAATAAATCTAATTGTATCCTTGTATAGTCCCAACACTTTTTATTACATCAATAGTCCAACGTTTCATTTGCAACAATAACATTATCACTGATAATATAACATACCTTCAAAATATAAATTCTCACCTCACATAAAAATTTAAAAATTGTTTGTTAGTTTTGAAAGGGCGTTTAACAGCCTGGTCATCAACGCCCGTTGGTTGTTGGCTTTGGTAAGGCCTAGTTGTTCCATAGCCAAAGCTTTGGTTTGGTGTATATGGTATATCTAGCTAGGCAATTATAATTTGTTTAATAATAGTTACGATAGTGGAAAGGATAATGAAAAGCAGATAAGTAACTGTTATAATTTTAAAAATAAGGCCAGATAAATAGATAATTATAATAATTAAAGGCTGGTTATTAAGTTAGTCTGATGGATAAATTTAATGACTCTTTCTATTACGGATTTGTCGTTTCTCAACGCCATTGGAACATTTGTTGGTATCCCTAACTGGTTCAAAGTTAATGTGTAGTGATGATATTCTTCAAAAGGGGTATTCATGAATTAAATGTTATAAGTATAGTATTTTGAGCAGCCACAGGGCTTTAACAGTAAAGCCATGTTAAATTTTGAACGCATGAGAGCTCCTAGCGGATTTTTTGAGCAACTGGTTTTATAACCTTTCCTTCATGTTATTGTTTACTTCTAAGTTTTCATTAATTAAGTAATTTATTACAAAATGCCTGACTTGAATAAAAGTTGTGTAAAAGTTTGGCCACTGACTGTTGTGTTGACCTTCTAACTTGTGAGGATCAAAATGAGCTAATTGATAGCTGTCATTATTAGTTACAAAAACATCCAAAAAAATACTAACACAATCAAAACACAAACTACCAGCAAGTAACCACTCCACAATAAATAAAATGGTGACGAGCTCCACTGGTCTGTTGCATGAAGTCATTCTCCATTTAACAGATCTTGTAACAGACTCTCAAACATGTTGTATCGTTTTAACATGGTAAAAGAAAGGGTTTCTCCATTTAACATGGGTTTTTCCATTTAACACGCTTTAACTTTAACCTAAAGATCATGAATACCCCTAAAAATGTGTTTGACGGTCAGATTACTATTCCATTTCGAACATTTTTGAGGTGCCTCTCCTGTTATGAGGTGGATGTGTGTCAGTCGGGTATGTCCTATTCTGAGTCGGGTGATCACTACTTCTTCACGGCGTCTACTTCGGGTTGATGTAATCCAGGACTTCACATCTTTCTTTATAGGTTTCAACTTACTGGGTGGACTTTCATCCCGCATTGCCTGTCATCTTTTATTAATACATTCCTTTAAAGGGCGAGCAAGTTCCTTTGCAGTTAAGATTACTGCGGCAAAAATTGTTTTGCAGGCTATTCTGCGCAGGTCATTAATTATAAGTCAAACACAATGAAAAGTGAATTAACAGAGAGTCATATTTATTATTAATAAACTTACCTAAGCTTATGTTTAGTTACCTATTATTTTTAATTTTCAATTAATTCACACTATCACTACCATATAAACATAACAATTATAATCTTCCATACACTCAGGCCAGCCTTGTTTTTAATTTAATTCAAATTGAATTTTGGTCTCAATTTGTATTTATTCCAATTATTGACATTCTTATTAAAATTAATTGTAGATAATAACAAAAATTATTCCAATATTTTTTATAAATTTATTTTACTTAAAATATCTGCATAATATTGGTTTAAATCTGCTTTAAAATTAACTGTATAATTGATGTTCTCTGATATATGAATTGACTCAAGTATTTTTCTTTTGAACATATTATTTTCTTTATGTAATAATATAATATAAAATATATTAAATTAGTAAACTCTAATAATCCACAATAATATTATTAAAGATAAATCAAAGATTTGCATAGGTAAACGACACCATATTTATGGATTGCCTTAAAACAATTTTTAAAAAATCCAAAATGGGTAGTAGATTGTTTAGACAGAGTATTTCTTGCAAGACGCATCATAAAAAATTGAATTTTAATTTTAAAAATTGAATTGAATTTTTAGCGATTAAATGTTGTTTTACGTCAGGACAAACGATTAACCATCAGAGATGTGCAAAAATTAGCTACAGTTGAAATAGTTAAAATTGCCATGATATATGATACGACCCTTATTCATGAATGAATCATTGATAAATAAATATCGTATCCATGGCAATTTTAGTTGTTAGTTTCAACTATAGCTAATTTTTGCCCAAATCCGCTTAAAATTCTCATACAAGACTGAAAAGGCAGGAAACAGCTCGTGGATTCCGAATATTATATTATATACAAACGGTCTTAACTTCGAATCCATTACAAAAGACTGATCTACATGACTATAATAAGACCTGTCTGGACTTAAAGTTTTAAACTTTGGGGCTCTTACCAAAACATCGAATTCCACCCGTATCTAATCCTTACAATCCAAAATTATTACGTCACAAATAAATTCATCTATGAAGACTTCAACATCCCATTCGTTGCAGATTTAACCCGTTAAATGCCTTCTTTCATTGCAAAATCCTTATCCACCTAAACCTGTTTTTGATCTCTCTTCCTTAACAATCCCTAATAATCTTCCGAGGCGTTTGAATAGAAGACGGCTACGGGATCTTCTAGTTTAAAGCAATGACGTTTAAAAATTTAGGTATCAATAGTTATTTTGTTCCTTATTTAATTATTAAAAACTCAAATGAAAATATTTATATAATACATAATTCTGAAACTAGGAAATTTCAAGTCTAATACTTGGAGTGTGATATTAGAAATTAATGTTTTACTTTAAAATCTATTTTTTATTTATTTTTTTTGGTAAATTATTTTGACTTTTAGGTGATTATCATTTTTAAGAATAAATAAATATTAATTATTTCATATATACTGTTATACGACATTGATATTCTTTCTTTAAATTTCAAGTAATAACTAATCTTATTATTTTTTATTAATATAATTTTCTCTCCTTTGAAAGGTTATTGCACATCTGCTCATTGCTAACTGTGGTTCCATTGTGGTTAATTGTCTGTAGTTGATTGCAATAGCGTAAAATCGATTATTTCTGTAATCCTCAAGATTTCTTAACTTTTCTATTATTTCTTGGTTGAGCGGTTAGATTCGTATCAGTGTTTGAAATTAGTTTTAGAGCGAGGGACTTCAATAAAAATTTATATTCGTAAAATATCCTTGAAAAGAAATAAGATAAAATGGTATAAGATATAACATATAACATGGTTGGGAGTCTGTTACTAGGTCTGTTGAATGGAGAATGACGTCACACAACAGACCGTCACCATTTTGTTTGTTGTCGTGTTAGGTTACTAATGGATGACAATAATAATAATGTAATGACAATTGTCAATTAGCTCATCTTGATTC
Organism: Halyomorpha halys; assembly: GCF_000696795.3. Taxonomy (NCBI): domain Eukaryota; kingdom Metazoa; phylum Arthropoda; class Insecta; order Hemiptera; family Pentatomidae; genus Halyomorpha; species Halyomorpha halys. Next base: position 343,816 of record NW_027112864.1, on the reverse strand, counting down.
TCTTCTTCACAAGTTGGAAGATTAAATATTTATTATTTTTGAATGGAATATGGTCCGGGTGCGGTAAAAAAAAACTCAAATAGTAAATAAATATACTATTTTACACTTTTCTTTACCCCACTCATTTGGTATATTTTGTTTCTTAATTACTTACACACATTGTATCCCATTATTTTATAATTTACTTTTCCTTTGTTTTTCTATCTTTTATTTTTTTAATTTTTTTTTTTATTAATATTTCTTCTCCCCTATTATGTATATTACCATTTATTGTTCACCTAATTTAAATACTTTTTTACTATGTTTTCTTTACAAATTATTTTCGTTATTGTGGCATAACTGCCATCCCCACTCCTCCCAATACCAACGGTCACTTTGTTTTTGACTACCGTCAAAACAGGTATGCATTCTGTCTCATCATTTGATTTGTATTTTTTTTTCTTTTTTCTTTATTAATAAAATAAAAAAACAGCACGAAACATCAAGATATAACACATATCACACCGCAATAATAAATAATTTCATGAAAATGTTGTATGTAAACTGAAAGATCAATAGTTAGTGAATTTTGAATAATCTATATCTCAAAAACCATTTGACGTACAGATGTCTATTAGCACTCAAATTAAAGCTAGTTTAATGAGCTGCAAAGCAGTGTATGATGTTTATCTTTGTTGGAGTAATAGTGTACATGAAATCTGCTAATATATATTGATTTATAGTTGTTCAGACAAATCTATATTTGCCAAATTTATATTCATATGTGAATATCATAAAAACTAATACTCCTACGAAGATAAGTGTCATGAACTACTTTATAGTAAGTTAAATTTCCTTTATTTTGAGTATTAGCAGAAATATGTGCGTCTTATGGATCTAGAGATATGTTTTTTAAAAATCCAACATTTTATACGAACAACTAGAAATTAACATTTTGTGAGTTTATTTTGTCAAATATCATAAAA
>NW_027112864.1:340129-342141 GCF_000696795.3 Halyomorpha halys | reverse complement strand
TTATTATTTTCTTTTTATATTCCATTACTTTCTATCGTATCGTTACTACGCCGTGGTGCCGAATAGGGCCGGGAGGAAGACTGAAAATAAAATAAAAAATATCTAGCGGAAAGACGATTACGTAAGAGAAGTCCTTGAGGAACCATTCATAGTATCTAAGCTCCTGTCATTGAGCAACTCTACTCTTCTCTTCTGTCTAGTTAGTGTCTTCTCCATTAGATAATAGCTATATATAATATACTTTAATTATGTAATATTATTTTTAATTAATTTATTACTATAACAATCTAAAATATTAATGCAAGAAATACATTTATTCATATTATAAAAAATTATAATTTATTTATTGTTATAAAAATATATACAAGTAAATTTGCTGTAGGTGACATAGTGACATGATACAAACATGTGGAGAATCTATCCATTGATAGATCTAAAATAACATTACTAGAGGAGAAGATCTCGGGGCCATCTTTTTTTTAGACGCCTAGGAGGATTATTAATGAAGGAGTAGTATGCATGAAGGAGAAGCCAGGTTAGAAACAGGTGGATTTGGGTGTTTGAGAAGTTTATCATGGAAGGAATGGTATCTGGTTCTGGCCAAATCAGCAACATATGGGACATTGAGGTCCTGATGGATGGTTTGGTTTGTGACAAAGAAAAGAGCATTAAGGATTTTACGAAGGATATTGGATTGTATGGAAGGATACGAGAGGAATTCGAAGGTTTACTGGAGCCCCAAAGCTCAACTCCATATGTCCAGATTATCCTTATAATAGTCGTGTAGATCAGTCTTTGTAATGGATTGGAAGTTTAGACCGTTTGTCTAGTAAATATTGTAATAGTCGGAATCGATAAGCAGTTTCCTGTCTTTACAATCTTTTATGAGGAATATTTAAAATTAAAAAAAAAAAAAATGAATCTAAAATCTTTTTAACTTATAACTTTGGGTAGAATAAATCTTAGACTTATAATAATAATACCTTTACTATATATTCCATATATAGGTAAGTGAAAGTACAAATCACTCAATATACTTTTTTTTTTTTTTTTCAAATAGTAATATGATTTGGTAAATTTCTTTGTATCGTTAATGTTTTTCAAAACTGTTTCTATAAAATAATCATTTTTTGATAAAAAATATCATCACTTGAGGTTTCAAAAAGTGTCTCATTTTTTTAAAGATTTACTTCCATGTCATTTCTGACATCGTGGGGGGGGGAATCTACAGGTACCTATTGTAACCGTAGTAGAGGGTCAATTTTTTATTTCGTTGGACCATCACAGAAATAAAAGTCGACCCCCAGGCCTGTTTCGAACCGGCGCCGCTGCAGTCATGAGCCAAAGTTGGTGCTTTTACTCACTTTGCTGGGAACGGCCCATTTTCGCATCATCTGACTCCATATATTGTTATTTACTCTAAAACGGAAATATTTCTGATAGTTGCTAGATCCATATTAATGTCCATTAAATATCGAATATGTATTAATATCGATTAGTATACAATGGAGCTCATCTTTCAGTCACTAAGTAATCCACGTCCTACTGTATTAATAATTTAATATTTCCCTAAATGTTTGGGTTCGATGACCGCATGAGAATTCATAAAATCGTAAAAGGCCTTCCGTATTGTACGGTGGGCTGTATGCCCTAACGGTACGGTGGACTGACTCGACTTATAATATCCTAAATTATTCCGAATTTATAATTAGTTAATGAATCGGAATGCGGATAGATTGAGTAGGCAATGCCAAATGAATCGCAAGTTTCTATTTTTCTTGGATTATACAGGTCGGTTTGAATAAATAAAATGATTTAAAGACAGGACTTGAATGAACAACTAGCGACGTCCCATTCGAGTGTTTTGAAACCGAAACATGTACTAAGGAGTGAAAAATAAAATTGACTCAATATTATTTCCTATATTAGGGGTATTCATGATCTTTGGTTTAACATGTTAAAGCGTGTTAAATGGAAAAACTCATGTTAAATCGAAAAAAATTGCCTTCTTT
>NW_027112864.1:331470-338477 GCF_000696795.3 Halyomorpha halys | reverse complement strand
TACAATATTAAGTACTACTTATATGCTTATATAGGATAACTTATGGTGCATACATTTTTTTTTTAAAACAAAACAAAATGTTATTATCTATTTTCTTTTTTGTCATAATTTTTTCATCACTGCCTCTCAGAAGTAATAGGAAATATAGTTGTTAGTTATAAATACAGTAATATTTATAATTATAATTGGACCTCTGGGCTGAATCATCATAAAAAAAATGTAATATCGTTTTATGTTGAAGAATTTTTGAGTCCTTTCTCAAAAGAATGTGTGTGATGGGAGTTCTTGACATGGAAAGAGCCAAAAAATCAGAATGTTTAAAGAAAGATATTTAAAAAAAAAATAAAACTATAATAGAATACATTTTTATTTATTAATTTTATTTTTAAACAGTTCTATTTTATAGGTATATATGTTTTATATATATTTAAGTGACGTTTCTGCTCGCAGTTAATAATTAAACTTTATGTGCATCCCAAACTCTCCGATTTCAAATCACAACCCATCAAGAATGGTGTCGTAATTGGAGGATTAAAACAAATTCCCTTTACTCCTAGTCGTAAACCTGACGACTACCCTACAGTATCCTTTAATAACATACTTCTTACCCCTGTAGAACAGATCCGCTACCTTGGGTTGAATCTGGACATACGACTGACATGAGATATGAAAACTGCATGTCGATTCCGACTTTTACAGCACTTATTGGACAAACGGTCTCAAATTCCAATTTATTACAAAATACTGATCTACATGACTATAATAATACCTATATGGAGTTACGAAGCTTTGGGTCACCACTAAACATTCCCTCTCCCTTCCAAATCCTCTCTTATCCAATCCTTACAATCCAAAATCCATTATAAAATCCTTAACGCTTCTTACTTTGTCACAAATCAAGTCATCTATCAGGACCTCAATCCCATGTTACCGCTTTGGCCAGAACCAGATACCAATCCTTCCATGATAAACTTCCCAACCACCCAAAACCCACTTGTTTCTGACCTGGTTTCTCCTTCATTCCTGATAATTCTCATAGATGTCAGAAAAGAAGATGGCCTCCAGATCTTCTTTACAAATGTCATTGAATTTCTATCAAATGGTAGATTCACCAGATTATAGTGCCTATCTGGACATAAGGAGTTGAGCTTTGGGGCTCCACTAAACCTTCGAATTCTAATACTCACAATATAAAATCCTCAATAATCCTTACTTTGTCACAAATAAAATCAACCTTAAAGATCTTTGGATCGTTGGCTCAATAAAATAGTATAATTATCTACTATTTGAGTTTTTTTGACCGCACCCGGACCATATTCCATTCATCTATACACACGGTCAATCAATAATCTTCCAGTATGTCAAAAAAATAATTAATTTGAAATTTTCTTGAACAGATCTCTTTAGTTCGTTCTTCTTAAAAAAACAAAAAAAAACGATTTATCTTCAATCCTTACAATCAAAAATCTTTACTTCGCCACTAATAAAATCATCCATAAAGACCTTAATGTTCCATTTGATGCCAATCTATCCCCAGCCATATATCAATCCTTCCATTATAAACTATCTAACCACCCGAAATCGCTGTGTAAATATAATATAAAATTAGAAGTAATTACTTCCTTGAACTAAAATAACAACTTTGTTTTGATACACACATGCACTTACCCGGTTTTTAATAAGAAACCATTCTTCCAGGACAACCTTTGACAAATCCTTTTAAAGTTTTAATCTTATTTTCCAGAACCAGGATATGATATTAATCGAAAAAAATTGAAATCTGTTTCTGGAATGATTGTGTTTTTGAATAGGTATTTAGTTGAAGCCTTCCATTCAAGTTCGGTATCATTCCTTACTTGTTCGGTGGCCTTCCTCGCACAGTTGGGTCCCGAGATGGGCAGATTGTGCATTAGGATTCTGATGGAGCATCCTTTATTGAAATGAGGCATGGATGGCCGGACGCGGTTTATCATTCAATGTCCACTCTCTTCAAGGTTCTAGCCTCTTCAATACTGTCCCTATCATTTACTAATCATATTTAAATCTTAAAAGCCTCCTAGGCGTCTGAAAAGAAGATGGCCTCGGGATCTTCTCTTCTAGAAATGTTATTGGAGTTCTATCAATGGGTAGATTCTCCACATGTTTGTATCATGTCACTATTTCACCTACAGCAAATTTACTTGTTGTATCTATGTTATACAGTTGTAAATAGCAATAGATAAATGATTTTAAAAAAAAAAATCTTAAAAGTCTTCATAATTTTAAAAGGGGCTCCACTAAACCATCAAATTCCTCGCGAATCCAATCCTTACACCATAAAATCCTTAACTCTCCTTACTTTGTCACAAATCAAGTCATCCATCATGACCTCAATGTTCCATATGTTGCCGATTTGGCCAGAACCAGATACCATTCCTTCCATGATAAACTTCCCAACCACCTAAATCCACTTGTTTCTAACCTGGCTTCTCCTTCATTACCTAATAATCCTCCTAGGCGTCTGAAAAGAAGATGACCTCGAAATCTTCTCCTCTAGAAATGTTATTGGAGTTCTATCAGTGGGTAGATTTTCCACATGTTTGTATGACGTAGCGACGTCGCCTACACCAAATTTACTTGTTGTATATATTTGCATACAGTTGTAAATAACAATAAATAAATTATTGAATAAAATAAAAAATATATATATTTATTGATATTCCCAACTGTATTAAAAAATATATACACGTAAATGTGCTGTGTTATATTACAATGGAATGAAACAGTCTTGTGGGGAATCTACCCTTTGAAAGAACTCAATAACATTTCTAGAGAAGTAGGTCTCGAGACCATCGTCTTTTGAGAAACCTAGCAGGATTGTCAGTAATGGAAGAAGAAACAAGATTAGAAGATTAGGGAATTCATAGTGGATAGGACCAGATCTAGTCAAATCGCCAACATATGGATCATTGAAGTCCTGAAGGATAACTTTGAAGATTTTACGAAGAATTTTGGATTTAAGGATTGGATACGAGAGGATTCCGAAGGTTTAGTGGAGTCCCAAAGCTCAACTCCGTATGTCCAGTTAGGCATTATTATAGTCGTGCAGATCAGTCTTTTGGAATGGATTGGAAGTTGACCATCTGTCCATTAAGTGCTGTAATAGTCGAAATCGACGTGCAGTTTCTTATCTTTCCAGTCTTGTGTGAAAATCCCTAGTTAGTCGTTTGTCCAGATGTCCTAGGTAGCTAGATCTGTTCAAGAAGGATAAGAGCAACATTATCAAAGTATTCTGTAGGGCTGTCGGTAGGTTTACGTCCCAGGGAAAATAAAAACAAACAAATTTATACAAAAGGAATTCGAAAAGCAAATGTTCGAACATATTGAAAGGGAACTCTTCGATTAAGTATTTTTAGTATAATTTGTTTTAAAAGAACTTTAATATTGAATAAAACAGTTCTAATAATAAACACTATACAAATCCAGTATCCTATAATTTAAGTTAACCAGCAGGAACCAAAAATATATCACACAATCATTTTATTTATTTTTGTAATATTATTCTTTATCATTCGTTCTTTTTTTTTTTTACTGTCAATTTTTATCGAAATCACAAAAAAGTATTCATGCCAAGATGATAATAGCGTAAATCAAAATTATATTAATATTTTACTTTTAAGCTTAAACTTTATATTTGATTAGGAGTATTCATGATCTTTAGTTTAACATGTTTAATGGTGAATATTTTCTTCTTTTAGCATGCTAAAACAATATAACATTTAATATGTTTGAGAGTTTGTTACTAGGTCTGCTAAATGGTGATGACGTCACGTAACAGACCTAAGCTCCACACCATTTTGTTTGTTGTCGTTGTTGTTGTTTGATTGGTTAATTGTTTTTAGCTATTAGGGATAATCATGATGTGGTAAATGTAAAATATTTTACCATGTTAATGGTTATAAGTATAGGATTTTGAGTAGCCCTATTTAAAGTCATGTTAAATGTTAAGAGCATAAGAGCTCCTTGCTGATTTTTTGAGCAACTTGCTTTATAACCTTTCCTTCCAAAGCCTAGTTTATCTTCTAACTGGCGAGGAAGAGAATCAGGAAGAACTAATTGACTACTGTATTTACATTATTATTACTTCATCCATTGCTCTATTAGTTATAAAAACATCCAAAACAATACTAACACAATCAAAACACAACACAAGTAACATAACTCAACAAACAAAATGGTGACGAGCTCAGCTGGTTTGTTGCATGACGTCATTCTCAATTTAACAGACTCTCAACCATGTTATATGGTTTTAACACGGCAAATGAAGGTATTATTTCTACCTTTAACATAAGTTTTTCCATTTAACACGCTTTAACATGTTTAACTAAAGATCATGAATACAATTACTTTTTGGTGTGTGTTGTTTTTGTTTTTACGTTTTTAAAACTCTAATTAAGTAAAGGATAAAAAAATGAATCCGCTATTGGCTTATAACCTAGTTCAAACCTTCCTACGTCCCATACAGTGCGCCCAAGATAGAGAGTGCATACTGGATTGCATGTCGTGTTGCACCGAGCTTGAGTGATGCAATGTTTACCGGTCGTAAAGTACAGCGGGGGGGGGGGGATACTAAAAAGAAGAATGCGACGACCTTCTGCGTCCTCACGTCTGCCTTGTCCAAGGACTGAGGGCCACTTCTGTCTTGGAGTGTCTACGGCCGTTTAGGAAATAAGTTAAAAAAATCAGGTTAAATATGATATAAAAGTTTTTAAATAATTGTAAATATATAAATCAAAACATTTAGTAAAACTGAAAAAAAAAATCTATTTAATTTTAAAATTTCCTGTACAGATTTCTTAAGTTCGTTCTTAATCAAAATCTTTATAAAAAAATCAAATTTATCTTCGATCCACGAGACTTCCTCAAAATTTGAACTTTTACATCCAATAAAAACAAAAAACCTTAGAGTACAGTGTTTTGTTTTTGATCTGAAATGCAGATTTATGTTTTTACTCTTTCCATTTTCAGTCTTGAAAATGATTATTGTTTTTTAAATTAATTTTAGTGGTTAAAAATTTATTATAATTAAAATCAGAATAATTTATTTCTTTATAATAATTGTAATACAGGCTTAGCGAATCCAAAGATTCGGTACCGATACCACAAATCGCTTTCTACACATATCCAGCCAATGATGCCCGTTCAGACCAAGATCTATCAGATCAGTCAGTTCAATTCGTCTACCAACTCTCCGGTATACCCCTCGGTTCAGTGTACTTTGCAAGTACTGTTACTAGACTAACGGTCGTGCAAGGAGGTGATTTGGTCAGAATCACGCTCGAACGCTAGATTTTTACCCCATTTATGAGGCTGGGTGTACCCCGGGAGGGCTCCAGAACCCACAGGATTGACTCACAGCTACAGTGTTACAGAAAATTTTCTGCTCAACCGGATTCGAACTCGGGTCCTTGGAGTTAGTACCGTGGTGCCTTACCTCTGTGCCACCGCAATCCCAATTACTCTAGATAAATTAAACCTATCTACCTGATAGTGTGTGTACTATACCACCAAAATTGCTTTGCACCCTTTCTGCTGCTAACATATTTTGTTTTTATTTCTTAAATAGAGCCATAAAATTTTTAAGTTTACAGATTACTCAATATATTGATCACATAATAGATTAGTACAAAGTTTTTCAAAGAGAAGGTTTATATTTTTAAGTCATTGTGATAAAAATCTTACTTCTAATATCTTTATCGAATTTGTGACAAATTATTTTAATATGAATAAATTAAGTGAAATCACTGGAAGGATTGTTCATCCTGAGGATGAGAAAGAGCCCGAAACGTCAATAAAGGAATTATTAGAGGGATTTTTTTTTCACAAAAATTTAGTTAAAATAAATAGATTAGTTGTTTCGAGGACTTCCCTAGACCTAGGCCACTGTACAGTGTATTCCATTACTATGATTTTTTAATATTATTTCTGACCTTATATAGGTTATAGAATCGCGGCGAATAAGATCGTATGGTTTAATGAACAACGGATCTCTAATATATTAATGAACACTGAACCGACGGGTAAACGGTGGAAGGTTATACCGAAGCGTAGGTGGGAGGACTTCATAAAGACTGATCTGGTAGATTTGGATTTAGGCGATCATGTATAGGCAGCTATTGTTGGCATCGGCATCGATTCTTCGGGTTCAATAAACCCATCATATCTTTACTCATTGACTCCAACTATCTTCTCTTTGATTTCATATATGGTCAACTATATATCTCCATTATTTCTGGTTAGTTATTTTTGTCAATTATCCGTGGGTAAAGATAGACCTATGCACTGTATGGAAGGTCATTGGAGGAGGGATGCATTTCATATCGGTTTCATAACCCTTAGAAAGGTTAGAAGGTAGAAGGTCTAGAAGGTAAAAGGTTCAAAACCGTGTTCTCGTGGTTATGAAACTGATATAAAATGTATCCCTCCTATTTATTTACTTCCTATTACATTTTTAATCAGAGGATCATCGGCTCCGAATACAGAGATCATCTGGATAGAAAATCACAAATATTACATATACGAAAACAAAATACAGTACATCTCACATTGAAATTTCGAAAAAAACTATAAATCCCAGGCGGCTCACTATTGTAAGACATCTAAACGCATACTGCTTATTTAAGTTTTTTTTTTACCTCTAGTTGTTACAAGAACTCATACAAAAAAATCTTCTAATATATATAGAGTTTAGGGTAGTACTGTCAGAAACTGTTCCAGTAGATAATTTGATATTTATATTTAAATATTAAGGATTTTATATGTTCTGCAATGTAAATTATGAAATGAGGAGATGTTGGAGAATACAGTTAGTATATTTATTTATTTTTGCCGACGTTTCGACCTGAATTTCAGGCTTCATCTGAAAAAACGGGATAACTTTAATTTAGGGAAGAATAAAAATAAAATAATTACTAACGAACTTGGAAATTTGCATAAAAATAAATTTATCTAATAAATGATACTAATAG
>NW_027112864.1:328667-330581 GCF_000696795.3 Halyomorpha halys | reverse complement strand
TTTTTTTAGTATTTTCTACCTTTATTGACCGACACCTGGACTATCTTTTTACAAAAACCAATTAATAGTTTTTTCTTTTTTTTAGAAAATAGTATAATATATAGTTATGTATATTTCCATCATTGAGGCTGATAAAAAACGACATGTTTCAGATCATTTGTTATTTATAATTATTACATTTACAATATTATATTTTATGGATGAATATTTGAACACTAATATTTAATACTATTAATTTTTGGCATATATAAATAAAATACAACCAACTATAATGTTTGATACTGGTGCCTTTGCCATAATTGAAACTCAGATATAGTAGGCTATTTTATAACTGTTCCAAGGTTTAAGAAACATTTCTTTACTTCGTCTAAATGGAGATAGGGCGAAAAATCAGCAAAATTGGGATGAGTTTACACGGAATAGCCTGTAGATAACACCTAGCTCTGTGTATATTTAGGTTATGTGTATATAGGTTAGGAGACCTAGATAATCTCTACCCCGGAAACTCGTGGTACATTGTGCCAACTTAAGATAAGATAGCCATATGTTAGCAGCATTTTCTCCGCGTATGTTTACTTCTGGTCTATGTTTACTTCGCGCAGTAACGGCGAAATAGTTCCCTTCAATAACAGATCATTGCGAATTTAAAATTGAACAATCCAAGACTCCTGAAGAAAAAAAGTCAGTTATTTCACACCAATTTTTGATTACTTTAATGAAAACTATAGTTACTATTTGAAACTGATTATTCTGCCGACCATTGTTAGGGGCGACAGCTTTAAATTTATATCAAACTTTCAGCTGTGTTAAACTAATCTATATACATCCCCAAATCTTGCGAAGCGTTGCCGGGTTTTCTAGTGATATATAAATACAATATCTAAGTACATACTATGGGGTATTCATGATAATGTATTAAATGTAAAATGTTTCACCTTGATAAATGTTATAAGTATAGCATTGTGAGCAGTCCTATTTAAAGTCATGTTCAATGGTAAATGCATAAGAGCTCCTAGCGGATTTTTTGGGCAACTTGTTTAGTACCTTTTCCTTCCAAGTGCCATAAGGAGAAACAGAAGAAGTGGTTGTTGCAAGAGTAAGAATAGGACATTCCAAATTAACACACCTCCACTTAATCACAAAAGAGAACCAACCTATATGCCAATCCTGTCAGTCCCCATTATCGATAAAGCATATAATTGAAGAATGCTCATCATTTCGTCAAGCCTTCTAGAACTTACCAAGTTTTAGACCAATCTTCTACGCTATAACCTCTGATGAAGACCTGAAACTCAGGTCGAAACGTCTGCATAAAATAAATAAATATGGTTTTGTTTATTTATGTTGTTCTTTGCTGACCGCACCCCCCGACAAACCTCTCCAATTATTAATCTACGGTCAACTATTTACACCTCATGAAGATAAAGGATGTATGAGAAGAGTAATATTAAAATTAATCTTAGTAAATTTGCTAAAATAGAACCCTAACCTTTTTCTCAAATAGCCTTTATCATATTATAATACTTCATGTCTGTCAACACTATTTATATATTGTTAATGTTAGTTATTTTCTATACATCCTTTTCTTGAGACAGCTAATTATTTATTAAATAAATGAAAAATTGTATCCTTATTAGTCTCAACACTTTTTATTTCACCAGTCCAACGTTTCGGACTTTTAGGCTTTTAGCCATTCTCAAGGACATCTTCAATTATAAATTCTTTCTCACATTAAATTTAGAATTTCTTTTGCAGGCTATTCTGCCCAGTTCATTAATTATAAGTTAAAACCTATTTTTTTATTTATTTAAAATCATAAATATCTAATTCTTCTTATTTTAAAATTATCCACCAAAAACACTACTTAGATACACACAAATTAGATATTTATGATTTTAAATAAAAAAAAAAATA
>NW_027112864.1:328277-328617 GCF_000696795.3 Halyomorpha halys | reverse complement strand
AAAAAAAAATGTTTTTAACTTATAATTAATGAATGACCTGGGCAGAATAGCCTGCAAAAGAAATTCTAAATTTAATGTGAAGAAGAATTTATAATTGAAGATGTCCTTGATGATGGCTGAAATGGCCGAAACGTTGGACTGTTGAAATAAAAAGTGTTGAGACTAAAAAGGATACAATTTTGATTTATTTAATAAATATTTTTTTGTTTATCTATGTTGTTTCTTTGCTGACCACACCACCCCGATCATCTTCTCCAATTAGTAATATACGGTCAACTATCTACACCTTATTGAAAATTAAAATTATGGAAAGAAAAAAAATTTATATTATTATTAAATA
>NW_027112864.1:311336-322963 GCF_000696795.3 Halyomorpha halys | reverse complement strand
TAAATATTTATAATATTATAAAATTTGTGTTCCTTAATCATTTTATTGTCCTCTTCTTTTTTTACTTTATTTTTATTTATTTCATATTGTACAATTATTTACTATATGTCATTCTGTTTATATTTAATTTTATTATTTTTTTTATTCATTGGTTGTTATCTTCTTTTTTGTTCTTAGTCCTGATGAAGGCTGAAAATTCTGGCCGAAACGTCGGCAGTAATAATTACATTTTTGTGTTATTCTCTGACTGCACCCCCTAACCAGATTCTTCTCACATATTATGAACCGTTACTGTTAGCTACACAGTTCCCCTATCCCTTGGTGTACTACTGCCTCGCAAGGTACTCCGATATCCCTATCCGAAACCCGATCGGTGCTGTAGTGTAGTGTTACTATTAACTGAAACCATCGGCTCCGTACTCTTTATGGCCATATCATGTCGCAAATAACGGCCAAAATACTTGGAATTCTTCATCATTCACTTTTCTCAATATTAATTCTCGTATTTTAAGTTCTCCCTCATAAGATAAGCGATAAGATCGGCTGGAATGTGGGTCGTGGAGAATGTTCTCGGGACCGCGGGAGTCGTCCATTTCTCGAGAAAGTGTGGTCGCAGATTTCGACAAACCGCTTCCATCTCCGGCTCTCACGCTCTGCAGTCCCGCAATGTTCTCAACGTGGAGCACATATTTAGGAGGCCCTGCATCATTATTAACCATCGGATAAAAAAATGATCGTAAATTTTACGTTTTTTTAAGAATATATAAATGAACTTCCGGTGGCGTGGAACTGAAGTTGTTCAATGCCAGGCTAAAAAAATCGATTTTTAGATAAAGGACACTGAAGATGATTGGAGGGTGTGGTCAGCAAATATATAAAAAAATATTTATTCCTGCCGAAGTTTCGACCTGAATTAAAGGTCTTCGTCAGGGACAAAACAATAAAATAAATATACAGAGAAAATTTAAAAATATATTTTATACTTCATACTACTGACGAGCCCTGCAAAGTGGGTCGAAACGTTGGTGAACAATAAATATTTCTCTTTTACTATTTGGATATATTTAATGACTATCCTCTTAAAATTAACTTAAGCATTTTTTTTTATATATAAAAAAGCAAAAACATTTTTTATATATTTTCTTATTTTCTCAGTATATTTGTATATATACAATGTATTTATCTTGTTTTCATTTAACTCTACGAAGTGAGTCGAAACGTTGGTTAACATTAAATAGTTTTCTTTTACTATTTTGATTTTAGTTTTATTGACCGCCATCCGGACTACCTATCTAACTATACTAAATAACTTTAAATAACTAAATAAATCTTCCTACAATCTATATATGTATGTATAGTTGACCGTAAAAATTGATATATAGGGAGATGGTCAGGGTTGCGGTCAAAAGAGAAATAAAAATAGTTTACAACTATTTATTTTCCCACGTTTCGCCCCACTTTGCAGGGCTTCATCAGGGCTGTCCAAATAAATAAGTTGAACAATAAGTTGCTGTTCAACTTATTTATTTGGACAGCCCTGATGAAGCCCTGCAAAGTGGGGCGAAACGTGGGAAAATAAATAGTTGTAAACTATTTTTATTTCTCTTTTGACCGCAACCCTGACCATCTCCCTATATATTCCTACAATCTACTTCATACGGTCAACTATCTTCTTCCAATAGAAATATAGGATTTGCCACTATGTGTTTTTTTAAAAAGTTTTTTTGCTATTATTTTCCCATACCTCCCACCTTTGTTTTTTTATTTAACCGCAGTGAAGGAAATATACATAACTATATACTATACAATTTTCTTTAAAAAAAAAAATTGTCATTTGAAGAAGAGAAGATAGTCCAGCTGTCGGTCAATAAAGGTATAACAAAGGACAGTATTCAACATTTTTGTATCAGAATCTTATATTCTATTTTTATAGCACTATTTTTTTTCTTCTATTTTGTACCTTTATTATCTTCATACAATCCATCTTATACGGTCAGCTATCTTCTTCAATAGAAATAAAATAAAGTATGAACTCATCGGGATTTAATAAGGAGGAGACGAATGGACTTTGTTTATAATCACATATTGTATATTTATGAGTCGATTAATAATTAAAAGTACTTGAGCGGCGAATGCAGATAGTATATAATGAACTGTAATGTTATTAATAGGTCTTTGGAGGAGAGAGAGTGTATGTGGGTGAGAGAGAGGGATAAAGGGAGGGATAAAGAGCGATGAGATGAATCGACAGTGTACACAAAGGGATGTAGTATTCCGGTGGCAGGGGAAACGCGGTGTTGCCATCGCGGTCCCGGGCGGCAACAGCGCGCCCCCTACCCGAGAGCTATGAATGAAGGCAGTTGCTCCGTGGCTGAGGCGGCCCGCTAATTGTGCTGGGGCTACCTGGCTGTACGCTCGTCACACCTGGTGCCCCCTCGGCCACAATAAGCCAGCTGGTCCCGGGCACCTTTAGAGCAAGTTTGAGGGTATTATCTCGACTGGGAGCCGGAAGTGAGGGGCATTTGGGTGAGGGAGGAATTTAAAATGGGTTCGGGCGGAATGTTGACTTGTGGCTAATGGAAGTAAAGTTTATAACCGCAAATTATGATCTATCCTTAGTTATATATTTATCGTTTATACTCGCCCACACTCAGCGGAGAAGCAGTGAGTTAAAGGAAAATAATTTTTAAAAAAATAAGTATAATCGCTAAAAGGTAAAAAAGACAAAACAATAAAAAATAAATTTCTCCATAGACGCCACGTTATTTTTTCCTTGTAAATAACGAAAACCCCGAAACAATATGCCCACAATATACCCTTATATAAATAATAATCGAATTATAACCACTAGCGAATACCTTTACATGATAACAGAAAATCTAGAGGTGTTATCTTCCAACTGTTGAATTATCGAAATATTAAGTAAACATAACAAAAAAAACATAGGTAAAATTAACAAGTTGGAAGCAGTGTACATGCATAAGAATGAACAGAAGAATGTACAAAAGTTTAATGATAAGAAGAAATATATGTACACAGAATGAATAAGGAAAGAAAATAATTCATTATTTATTAAATAAATCAAAAATTCGTATCCATTTTTGTCTCAACACTTTATTTTTCACCAGATCAACGTTTCGGTCATTCTAGCCATCCTCAAGGACATCTTCAATATATTTCTTCCTCACATTAATTTAAAGTTTCTTTTGCATGCTATTCTGCCCAGGTCATTTTCTTTATTATAAGTTAAAAGCCTCTATTTTAAAATTTAAAAACATTAATTTTTCAATACACTACCATACAACAAACCATGGTTTGTTGTATGGTAGTGTATTGATTGTTGATAATCTTTTATAAGAAAAATTAAAAATTAATGATGGCGGAATAGCCTGCAAAAGAAACTTTAAATTAATGTGAGGAAGAAATAATATTGAAGATGTCCTTGAGGATGGCTAGAATGGCCGAAACGTTGGACTGGTGAAAAATAAAGTGTTGAGACAAAAATGGATACGAATTTTTGATTTATTTAATTAATAATTACCTTGTCTCAAGAAATTGAAATAATATAATTAAAATAATTCATATCAATTAATAAAACAATGAGAACTTATAGGTTGACTTAACTTTAACTTAAATGATTGACCTTATCAACTATTATTTACAATACTGCAGAAAGGAATATAAAAGTGATATTAAAATAAAATTTAGTTCGAACCGCACGTAGTCTTTAGGTGTACTCCTGGCAGAAATAAAGTACCGGTTACCGTATAACCGAAGACATTTTAATTTCATACAGATTACCTGATTACTGGATCCTGGAAGAGCTACAGGGAACAGGAATCGGGAGCTGAGCAAAGAGCGGTACTATGCTTTAACTTCATTTTCCGTTGAGCAGGGACTGGTCACACGTCATGGGCCAGCGGTACCTTATTTCAATCTCTGGAGAAATCGATCTTTTGAGAATCGAGAATATCGGATATATATATAGGGGTATTCATGATGTTGTGTTAAATGTTATATGTTTTACCATTTTAAATGTTATAACTATAAGATTGTGAGCAGCCCTATTTGAAATCATGTTAAACGTTAAATGCATAAGAGCCCCTAGCGGATTTTCTCAGCAACTTGTTGTATAAGCCTTTATGTTTATAACCTTCCTTCCAGACCCTCATGTTATTGTTTACTTCAGTTTTGATTTAAGTAATTAATTAAAACATGCCTAGAGTGAGTGAAAAGTGGAATTTGTGTGAAAGTTTAGCTTATGAGTGTCTTATTGATCTTCAAACTTGTGAAGAAGAGAATGAAGATGAGCTAATTGACAACTGTATTGAAAGTCACAACAACTAATATGGCGGCGATCTCAACTGGTCTATTGTGTGACGTCATTCTCGATTTAACTGACCAAGTAACAGACTCTCAGCCTTGTTAAATGTTATTTCGTTTTACCACGGCAAAAGAAGGCAATGGTTTTCGATTTAACACGAGTTTTTCCATTTAACACGCTTTAACATAGATCATGAATACCCCTTATATATATCGACCTTATACTGATTATTTCGAATCATGAAGAAGTAAACTGGTGCAGTGTAAGCATCACACTTATAGTTGAAATTATTTTTACACATTGGATTAATGATTTAAATAATACTTTATTATATTTATTTATTCTATAGCGGTAAATAACATTATATAATAAAAATATACGGTAAAAAAATAAAAATAACTTCAACACGACTCAACCCATCTAAACCAAACATGGGAGTGGGTTAGGGCTCTATAGACTGTACGAGCTAGTTCTAATTAAACAAATTAGTTGTAGAGATATAAAATAAAAGTTCGAAAAGTTTTTCTTTTTTTTTTTTTTTAAACCAATATTTCGCGCTTATAAAAATTAAAATCTGTACCTCTACCGAGGCTCAGGGGTTCAGTAATTTGTAAGGAAGTACTGTTACTTGAACAACGGTTGTGCAAGGAAGATTTGCATTTTAGTGGCTGGGTGGACCCCAGGAGGGCTCCAAGAACCCACAAGAGTTGACTCACGGCTACAGTAGGGGTATTCATGATCTTTAGTTTAACATGTTAAAGCGTGTTAAATGAAAATATTCCCTTATTTTACCATGTTAAAACGATATAACAGGGGTATTCATGATCTTTGGTTTAACATCTTAAAGCGTGTTAAATGGAAAAACTCATGTTAAATCGAAAAAAATTGCCTTCCTTTTACCGTGGTAAAACGAAATAACATTTAACATGGTAATACATTTTACATTTAACACATCATGAATACCCCTAGTGTAACAGAAAACAATTTTCTGCCCAGGCAGATTCGAACTCAGATCCGTGGAGTTAGTAGCCTCGCGCCTTACCCCGGGCGTTCCCATTTCGCCCTTATAACGGCATTATATCTAAATCTAGTAATAAAGGATAAAATAGGAAACATTCAGCTTTCTAACTGTTGTACTAACGTAGGAATAGGATAAAAATTTCTAATTTCTTTGAAAAATGGTACTAAAGGTTTCAGACGATGTACTTTTTTTTTTTCATAAACAATTTTTTTTTTACCTACTTTACTGAAATCCTCATTTTATTAGTATTCAATTTTTAGTGAATAAAAAATCATTTAATAGAAACAGTAATATTTTTTCTAATTCTACGATTGGCCCATAACTATTAGGAAAATGTGTACTTTTTCAACTACGCGCCAAAAATATTTAATTTTGTTGATAACTTTTATTTTTTTACTGTAGAAATCAAACCTATAACTTTCGTGGGAAAGTCCTGAATATATTGCAAGAAGCCCCATCATAATAAGATGAACGGTACGGAGTGCATAAAGTACGAAAAAATATTGATTTTTATATATTAGGGGTATTCATGATCTATGTTAAAGCGTGTTAAATGGAAAAACTCATGTTAAATCGAAAAAAATTGCCTTCTTTTGCCGTGGTAAAACGAAATAACATTTAACAAGGCTGAGAGTCTGTTACTTGGTCAGTTAAATCGAGAATGACGTCACACAATAGACCAGTTGAGATCGCCGCCATATTAGTTGTTGTGACTTTCAATACAGTTGTCAATTAGCTCATCTTCATTCTCTTCTTCACAAGTTTGAAGATCAATAAGACACTCATAAGCTAAACTTTCACACAAATTCCACTTTTCACTCACTCTAGGCATGTTTTAATTAATTACTTAAATCAAAACTGAAGTAAACAATAACATGAGGGTCTGGAAGGAAGGTTATAAACATAAAGGCTTATACAACAAGTTGCTGAGAAAATCCGCTAGGGGCTCTTATGCATTTAACGTTTAACATGATTTCAAATAGGGCTGCTCACAATCTTATACTTATAACATTTAACATGGTAAAACATATAACATTTAACACAACATCATGAATACCTCTATTAGAAGATTCAGAAGAGAAACTGGTCCCAGCCTGCGGTACTATCTTTGAAATACGCCTAATAAAAAATTAAAAGATATTCCTAATTATGAGAGATAGTTGACCGTGGATGATAAATGAGGAGAAGATGGTTGGGGGTGCGGTCTTGCATTAGGTGCGCAACTTTTCAGCGAGCAGCCCTGAAGAAGGCTAGAAACTCTAGCCGAAACGTCGGCACATTAAAATAAGTTAGTCATACTTATTTGTGTTTCATTGACCGCACCCCCAACCATCTTCTCCTCATTTAAAAGATATTCCGTAAGCTACAATTAAAGTTAAGCAGTGATATGTTATTTTTAATCGTCTATTTTTATGATTCATTTAACAATTCAGCTCTATTTTATCCCCCTCCCCCTCCTTTTTTAATCTTTTCTCAATTTTCCTTACCCACGTTATTAGTTATGTCTACCATATATTATTATTGTTTAAAAAAAAAATTATTTTTTCTATTCATTTCTTTTGATAAACTTTAATTATATTTTGCCTCTTTATCTGATATGGTTACATATTTTATTTGTTACATAAATTTTCTTCATCTCAATTTTATTTTTCTTTCCATAATTTTAATTTTTAAATTATTAATAAACTAATATATTCATATTACTTTGCATTATATAACTTCATTTTTATTTTATTTTCTTAATTATGTTATTTTACCTACTTATTCAATTACCTATGTATACATTTTATTTTCCACTTCTCTCATCACTTTATTTTATTAATTCCATTGTGTAAAATTATTTACTTTATTTCATTCTGTTTATATTTTCTCTATTCATTGTTTGTTATCCTGTTCTGTTCTTAGCCCTGATGAAGGCTAGAAATTCTGGCCGAAACGTTGGCTCGATTAAATAAGTTACTTCAACTTATTTGTGTTTTATTTTGACCGCATCTCCCAACCATCTTCTTCTTGTATAATTCTGCGCTTAGTAAGGTAAGGTTGACGACTGCCCACTGACAGTAAACACGTACTATTGCACAGTCCCATTATAGCGATAGTACAACTACGACAGGAAACTGTCAGCGTAGAACTGGGTCATAAGGACGAATAACGACGGATGTTGGCGTCAGAGAAATCGATAATATACTCTTCCGGTCTTTATGGCGATCTCCATTCATGAATATTTACAGGATACTTCATGGCCAAATAAATTATGTTTTATTATTCTTACCTAGCACTGTTTTTATCAAGGCATTGACAAATAATTTTAAAAAGTTGGTATTTGGGCATAAGGAGTTGAGCTTTAGGGCTCCACTAATCCTTCCAATTCCTTTCGTATCCAATCCTTACAATCCAAAATTCTTCTTAAAATCCTCAATGCTCCTTACTTTATCACAAATACAATCATTCTACCTTAATATTCAATATGTAACCGATCTAGGTCGAACCAGATATCAATCCTTCCATAGTGTTCCAGATATCGATCCATAATGTTAGCTATTTTCTAATTATTCTATATATCGTTTTATTCATGGGTTCTTATCCTGTTTTTTGTTCTTAGTCCTGATGAAGGCTAGAAATTCTGCCCGAAACGTTGGTTCTAAAAAATATTTTTTTACGTATTTGTGTTCTTCACTGAGCGCACCTCCAATATAAAACTGACTACAATGGTCTAATTCAAAAAATTGTCTTTCATTTGCTGATTAATTTTTCATGTCATATAATACTATCAAAACAAAAACAATAAAAATGATTGCTAGTTGTTAATTTTAAAATAGTTGTAAAATTTTATTGTTAATTGTTGATGTAAACCTTCGAATTCCTCTCGTTTCCAATTCAAACTTCTTCTTACAATCCAAAATTCTTCTTAAAATCCTCAATGCTTCTTAGTTTGTCACAAATATAATCAATCAACAGTAATATTCCATATGTAACGGATCTAGGTCGAACCAGATATCAATCCTTTTATTATAAACTTTGTAGCCATCAGAATCCTCTAATTTCTTCTTCTATCCCTGACAATCCTCCGAGGAATCCGAAAAGAAGATGGCCTCGAAACCATGTGTAGGAAGATTAGAGTGCTACAAATGGGTTGTCTCTCTACATTCCTGTATCACTGCATTTTGATCTTATATCAAATTTACTTATTGCGATTTTGTATTAATAGATTTGTAAATTGCCATAAATAAATAAAAATTGTTTTAGGCGCTTATCAGACTACTTACACTTATTACCTACGAAAATTACGGCCCAAGTTTTGATAAGATTGGTGAAAAAAAATTTAAATGCCAGAGAAGGAAAAATTGTGAATTTATGTATAAGATTGTACTTGAAATTGGCCGAAACGTTGGACTGCAGGTGATATAATAATGAGTGAGACTTGATAGTCTTATTGAGACTGGATAGCAGTTGATTTTTTAAAAGTATATTTCATCTTCTATTGTTACCAATCAACTACTTTCTACTTCTATTGTTAATATTTCCAAATCCCATATCACAGCCCTCGAAGAATGGTGTCGTAATTGGAGGATTAAGATTCGTCGTAAACCTACTGACTGCCATACAGTTTCATTTAATGAAGTTACTTACCCCTGTCGAACAGATCCGCTACCTTGGACTACATCTGGACAAACGACTAACCTGGAATCCTCACACAAGACAGGAAACTGCAGGTCTATTTCGACTATTACAGCACTTACTAGACAAACAGTCTAAACTAAAAGAATCATACATAATGACCTTAATGTTCCCTATGTAACCGATCTAGCCCGAACCAGATATCACTCCTTCCATTATAAACTCTCTAACCACTCAAACCCCCTAGTTTCTAATCTTGCATCCTCTTCCATTCCTGACAATCCTCCGAGGCGCCTGAAAAGAAGATGGCCACGAGACCAGCTAATGTAAAATATCGTTAGAGTGCTACCAATGGGTAGTTTCTCTACACGGCTGTAACACTCCAATTTAACTTAGATCAGATTTACTAAATGTACTATAATTTACAGTTGTAAATAGCAATAAATAAATATTTGAAAAAACAAATATTGTGTGGTTTTCGTTTACTTTTATATTTCTCTGAGTGATGGTTGTTGTCTTTTTTTGTTTCTTTAGCCCTGATGAATACCTGAAATCCAGGTCGAAGCGTCCCCAGAAATAGATAAATTTTTGTATACTTTCTGACTGGACCCTCGACCGTCTTCTCATAAATGTTATATCGTTTTAACACGCTAAAATTTCTTTCGTTCATTCAATTAGTGCTTCTCTACCATTCATAACAATCCTAATGATCTGAAATTTCTTAATTATTTTTCTTGATTTATATATAGTCAACCATCCCCATATTTAATACATAATATATTTGTACTCGTATTTGTCTTACTGAATGGGATGTTGGATATATATATATAGTTTTTTCTTTATGGTTTTTGTTACAACCGAAGAGATCCCAGAGCTTGAGAAATTGCTTATGAGGGGCCGATGAGTCGTAAAAGTCGGTGACGATATCCGCATCCTGCCAGGACGGGAAACGCCTTTATCCTTTTATTTCCCTCCTCCTCGTCCTTATATCGTCCTTTGTTATGTGTCCTTGTTGTGTCCTCTTATGATCCTCCTATTCCTTGTTTACTAATTATATTCGTCTCCCTCTCGAAGAACAAGAAGACTCGGACAATAAGATGGTATCTGTCCGGCGACCCTCTATCCTCTTTTATGACGATTTTTTTTTTTACTTCCTTTACTACGTTGCAAAATAAATCATTACTAAAC
This sequence comes from Halyomorpha halys, assembly GCF_000696795.3. Lineage (NCBI taxonomy): Eukaryota > Metazoa > Arthropoda > Insecta > Hemiptera > Pentatomidae > Halyomorpha > Halyomorpha halys. Next base: position 312,812 of record NW_027112864.1, on the reverse strand, counting down.
GAATTTGTTAAGTCATAGAGTTTTTATGGAAGTCTGGTTCAGTTAGGATTATAAAAGATCACGTGACAATAATCTGGATATTCTGGAAGATCGATGATGACTGTTGATAAAACGGATTCGTTCAAAGAAAAACTTGAATAGTGATAAAACTATTTAATATGAAGCAACGTTTCGTCCCACTTTCCAGAGCTTCATCAGGGCATACAGATGGCAGGTAATCACCAGAATCACTGTTTTTTCCTTTTATTATATTTGGATATTGTTTTTTTGGAAATTAACAAATTCCATTCTTTACAAGGGTGTACCCTGGATCAAAAGTAGAGGGTTGCCTCTCTTAGCCCATCAGGTTGTGACATTTCAGCATGGAAAAGGCGAATGAAACCAAAATTTTAAGAAAATTATATAAAAAAATGTTAATAAATAATTAAAATTGATATATAAGAAGATGGTCGGGGTAATTATCACTGTACTTTTTTTTTTTTTTTCCCGTATTGTTTTTGTTTTATATACATCTCCGGTACTTTTTTAGCTTTATATTTTACGTATTTTTATATGAAACTTTTAATCTTACCATTGTTACTTGTTTTTTATTCTTTTCATTGTATCTTATCTTTGTATTTTTATTCTTATCATTGTATCATTTTGTATCTTTTTAGCCCTGATGAAGCCCTGCAAAGTGGGGCGAAACGTTTCACTTTTGACCGCAACCCTGACCATCTTCTTATATATCAATTTTTACGGTCAACTATATATACATATAGACAACAATTAAAATTGAATGTAAATGAATGATAAAAAATTTATTTTTTATATTATAAGGTGATAACAGAGTCCTAACCTGTTGAAGGTAGGTTCTGTTTTTAAGTGATAAATATAAGTGAAAAAGGAGAAGTTCGTTTGTGTTAAAGGATTTTTAAACTTAAGGTATAAAAAAAGTTATGTAAGTAAGTAATCAATTTAAAAACAAAAATTTATGAAGTTGTGATGATCTTATTTTAATATTTAATTTATTTTGAAGATGTGACATGGGCAATTAGCCCGCAAATTGAGATTAAAAAACAATGACATCGATATTGAAGATATGGCCAAAGAAATCAGTATGTAGTTAAGGAAATAATGTAATTTTTATAAAAAAAAAAAAAAAAATTTTTTATAGGTTGTCTCCTTGAGAATGGCCTGAGGGCCGAAACGTAGGAGAGTTATTTAAGAATATAGGTTGAGAGTTAAATGGATCAAAATTGTGTATATTAATAATTTAATTAATTAATATTAATTTTTTACTATGTTTACTTTCTACAATTTACTACAAATTATTTTCGTTAATGTGGCAATACTGCCGTCCTCACTCCTCCCAATACCAACCGTCACTTTGTTTTTTGACTGCCGTCAAAACAGGTATACATTCTGTCTCATCATTTGATTTGTGTATTCTTTTTTTCTTTTTTCATCTCTTTATTTGTACTTTCTTTAATATTT
>NW_027112864.1:289433-310986 GCF_000696795.3 Halyomorpha halys | reverse complement strand
TTTTTTTTTCCTTTTTTTAACTATAGTGTTTGTATCTTTTTTAGCCCTGACGAAGCCCTGCAAGGTGGGGCGAAACGTTGGCTCAATAAAATAGTATAATTATTTACTATTGGAGTTTTTTTGACCGCACCCAGACCATATTCCATTCATCTATACACACGGTCAATCAATAATCTTCCAGTAATAATTTAATAATTTTTGTCCCTTCTAGGGGGGGGGCAGCTGTCCCCTACTTCCTTCCGCTAGGTACGCTCATGATTCTCTATTTAACAATTAATTGAAGAAAATGAAAATATATATTATTGCATATTAAGTTAGGTTTCCTTTCATTTGATCTAAAACTACTTTGTGTCTTTTTATTATAAAAATTGTTTAAATCCAAACAAATACCCCATACATAAAACCATCTGCTGTGAATAAAGAGACTCGTTAATTGCTGCTTAAGATTTATCTTCAGGTTTCCCAGGCGCTCTCATTTCTCTTGTTAGTATACCGAATTGGATCTATGTAATTTCCCGAATGCAATATTTACTTCGTATTTTCCTATTTCAAGTTCTTAAATTTTTTTTTTTTTAATTATTTATTTATTGTAATTTACAACTGTACAAAATAATACAATAGGTAAATATGTAGTATGTTTCATATACACTTGAAAATCTTGGGAAGGAACCACCCATTGGTGGTACTTCAAACATTAATTTAAACTAGAAGGTCTCGTGGCCATCTTCTTTTCAGACACCTCGGAGGATTAGAAGGGATTGTTAAGGATGAAAGATTAAGAATTAATGGGTTAGGATGGGTAAGGAGTTTGTAATAAAAAGACGCATATCTGGTTTGGGTCAAATCTGCAACGAATGGGATGTTAAGGTCTTTATGAATGAGTTTATTTGTGACGTAATAAGGAGCATCAAGAGTTTTACGTAGGATATTGGATTGTAACGATTGGATGCGGGAAGATTTTGATGGTTTGGTGGAGCCCCAGAGCCCAATTCCATATGTCCAAATTGGTCTGATTATTGTAGTGTATACTAATTTTTTGTAGTGAATGGGAAGTTTAGAGCGTTTGTCAAGTAAGTGTTGTAGCAATCGGAATCTACGAGCAGTTACTTGTCGTTTCAGTCTTGTGTGTGGATTCCAAGTAAGTCTCTTGTCAAGATGGAGTCCTAAGTATCGAATCTGTTCAACAGGCGTTCTTAAAATTAAAAACTTACCTTTATCTTCTCACTTTGCGTTCATCCATCCACTCATTAAACTCCAGATCCCAACTGATCGATCTACATATGCCTTCCCATAGAACTGCCTCCTTCGTCATACGTGCAACCTCCTGGAATTCTCTTCACTGCTTCATTCGCCAAGCCTCTTCCATTCTTTCCTTTAATTAACAGATGTTCCTTTACTTACTACATAACCAAACTTTCATATTAATGTGAACAATATTTATAGCCATGAATTGATTACTATTATAAATTGTAATTTAACTTAATGTTTTAATGTTATTTTAACCTACGTACTTTCTAAATATCTGTCAAACCATAAATCCTAATATGTAAGCATGTATTTATTCACAGTCGACTTTTCCCAGAATAAAATTATATTTTCATTTCATTTACGTTTTGAAAATCGATTGATTTTGATGTTAATCTTTGAAAATGGCCAAACAAGATTAATTCTTTTGTATGTATATTTTCTATTAGTGGTTCCTGTCCTATTTCTACTCAATCGGTCGAATATAGTTTTACTGAGAGCTTTTCTCAGGTACTTCATTTCTGTAGTTTGTATTCAGCTTTCGAATTTTTTATTACTCGGCCAACTTTCAGCTAGATAGATGAATTGAACAGTGTTCTTTCAATTATAATTTAATACAACTTTAGTTAGTTTTCTGTAATCGAATTCCTAATTAGCTCATTGTAATAAATAAAAAGACATTATTATGAGAGATGGTTGGGGGCGTAGTAAAAATAAAACATAAATAAGTTGACGTAACTTATTTTATCGTGCCAACGTTTCGGTTAGAGTTTCTAGCCTTCATCAGGGCTAAGAACAGAACAAGATAACAACCAATGAATATAGAAAATATAAACAGAATGACATAAAGTGACTAATTTTACAAAATGGAATTAATAAAATAAAGTGATGAGAGAAGTGGAAAATAAAATGTATACATAGGTAATTGAATAAGTGGGTAAAATAACATAATTAAGGAAATAAAATAAAAATGATGTTATATAATGCAAAGAATTAGTTATTAATAATTTAAAGATTAAAATATTGAAAGAAAAAACAAAAATTGAGGGAAAGAAAATATATGTAGCCATAATAATTGATAAAGTTGGTAAGGAAAATTGAGAAAAGAAGGTGTGGTAAAATAAAGATAGGGAGAAAAAGAGAATAAAACGAACTTGTTGAAATCTAACTGCCAAGTGGTATTCTGCGTCGAGAAAGGCCAAACTCCGAATTAAAAAATACGCTACAAAATTTTCATTTGTTTTATTTTGACCGCACCCCAACCAGCTTCTCCTCGAAAAAGGTTTTCATGTCGCTTCGGGGTTTGATGTCACCAAGTAGTGAATCTAACCTATCTTCCAACGTCTAGACCAAAGGGCTCTTCTAAAATCCATGCAGACAATTAAATATTTATAAATCTAATCTGTTCTCGGGAATAGGGAGGAACTGAAATAGTAAGGGTGTTGTTGGGAGGCAAGGAAATGGTTACTGCATTGGAACTCTTAGTTATTCCCGTCTGTGGCCATTTCCTGGCATACAGCACACAACATGTTTCCGCTTCCTCCCTCAGGGGCCCCTCCGATTTAGATGGACTCCATTGACGTAAGAGGTGTAGGGATATTATAGACCTGTTTATAATCTCCTGTTTGAAGCCCATCTCCTCCGACCTCTGTGTAAACTCAGCCAAGAGCGGATAAATAAAAAGTAGACCACAAACAACCGAGGGAAGCGGAATATTAGATGTCTGCTGTATCCTGTCTACGAACTGACTACTGGGGTTTATGGAAATACTTGTATTTTAGATTAAGATATATAATATATTATTATACACTGTTTAACACAGTCATGGCATTAAAAATGCTATGAGTTTTGCTATCAAAAGTTAAAGAGAAATCTAATAGTACAAGAGCCCAAGAGGAGAAAAAAGGCTGTTATCTCACTCCAATTTTTTATTACTTTAATAAAAACTATGTATAATTAATAGTCAAAATTGAAGAGTCTTCCAAGTATAAGGAGGGGAAATAAAAATGGCGGCTGTTTCAAAGAGATAAGAAATTGTTTTCATTCGGCACTCTATATCTTAAAAAATAGGAACAAAACAAGAAAACCTAATAGAAAGTCATGTAAAGAAGAGTAAATTTGCTTAAATATGAGCCCTAATAGAGTTATTTACGTTAAATAGTTTTCGAGATATAGCTTTTTAACAAGCAATATTTCATAAAAATGTTGTATGGGACGTACTAAAAGATCAGTAGTTAGTGAATTTATTTTGAAAAATTTATACCTCAAAAACTATTTGACGTATAGATGTCTATTAGCACTCAAATTAAAGCTAGTTTAATGATCTATAAAGTAGTTTATGATGTTTATCTTCGTAGGAGTAGTAGTTTACATGAAATGTGCTAAAATAAATTGATTTATAGTTGATTGGACATATTTTTATTTGCAAAATTTATATTCATATGTGAATATCATAAAACTACTACCCATTAGAAGATAAAAAAGTGCCATAAACTACTTTATAGTAAGTTAAATTTCCTTTATTTTGAGTGTTGGCAGACATATGTACGTCGTATGGATATGGAGATATATTTTTTAAAAATCCAGTATTTTATACGAACAATTAGAAATTAACATATAGTGAGTTTATTCTGTAAAATATCATAAAAACTACTACTCATACAAAGATAATTAAAAATTTCTATTTTATTTCCTTAATTATGTTATTTTTACTTATTTGTCCATTTGTGGCATTCTGTTTATATTTTCTTTTTTATTTATTTTTTTTTTTGTATTCATTGGTTGCTATCTTGATCTTTGTTTTTAGCCCTGATGAAGGCTAGAAATTATGGCCGAAACGTTGGCATTATTGAATAAGTCATTTCAACTTATTTGTGTTATAATTTGACCGCACTCCCCCCCTCCACCAACCATCTTATATAATTTATCCACGGTCAACTATATCTCATCATTTTGAATTTTTGTTACGGAAATTTTGGAATTAAAAAAAAAAAAAAGTCGTAATTCGATTTCCTGTTTAATATAAAAATACACAGAGAGCGGAAACGCCACTCGAAGCCCGGAAATACTTGTCGATTACGGAGGCACTGGTAAGAGATATAGTATGAGATAATAACGATAAAATGCCAGAACAGGAAAGAGGAAAACCTATATTGATAGTGAATTTGAAAGGAAAGATGACTGTAGGGGGTTATCACTGAATTGGGGTTAGGTAATTTTAATGTGTATATGAGTGTATACATGAATTCTGATGGGATCTCTGCCCGAGTTGGTGTGGGTATTAGCTCTGATGAAGGCCGAAACGTTGACACTATTAAATAAGTTCTCTCAACTAATTTGTGTTATCCTCTGACCACACCCCCAGCCATCTTCTCCTCATATATATCATCCACGGTCAACTATCTTCTTATACCACTTGGCGTTTGGCTTTCAAGCTAACAGGTTCGTTTTATTCTATTTTTTCCCTATCTTTGTTTTACCACCCCTTCTTTTCTTAACTTGTTTTCTAAATTTTTTTTTTCTATACATTTCTTTTATTTAACTTTACTTATATTTTGCCTCTTTATCAATAATTATGGTTACATATATTTTCTTTCTCTCAATTTTACTTTTCTTTCCATATTTCAATTTTAAATTATTAATACCACCCAAATCCACTTGTTTCTAACCTAACTTCTCCTTCATTACCTAATAATCCTCCTAGGCGACTGAAAAGAAGATGGCCTAGAGATCTTCTCCTCTAGAAATGTTATTGGAGTTCTATCAGTGGGTAGATTCTCCACATGTTTGTATCATGTCACTATGTCACCTACAGCAAATTTACTTGTTGTATATATGTGTATAAAGTTGTAAATAACATTAATAATTTATTTTTAAAAAAATTATTAATAACTAATATATTCGTACTTCTTTGCATTATACAACTTCATTTTTATTTAATTTCCTTAATTATGTTATTTTACCTACTTTTTCAATTACCTATGTATACATTTTATTTTTTATATTCATTGGTTGTGATCTTGTTCTGTTCTTAGCCCTGATGAAGGCTAGAAATTATGGCCGAAACGTTGGCACGATTAAATAAGTTACACCACTTATATGTGTTTCATTTTGACCGCACCCCCAACCATCTTCTCCTCGAATCTTCTCATCATTATAAATTATATTAAATTTTGATGTTTCTCTGAGCTGTTTGTTATTTCTTTTTAGCCCTGATGAAGGTCTGAAATTTAGGTCGAAACGTCGGCACAAATAAATTAGTTTTGTTTACTTGTGTATTTTTGCTGATCACATCTCTGACCATTTCCAACTATTAACACCTCATTATAAACCTTAAAATAATTTAAAATAAAAATAAAATACAATTAAAAGTAATTTAAAGAATCTAGAGGGCCCCATTTGGTTAATTAACGGACAAGCGTTTGATACTTTCTTTGTTTACCAACCATTAATAAGTTTTTTTTTTGTTTTGAGGCAAATTGTAAAAGTTTCGATTCGGACAAAACTGTTTCTACACGTTTGCCAAACTCATGAGAATTCGGGAACGCGCAAGCATGTACTTGTGTTATTTGTATTGGCTGGTACTAGTTGGCTTAAATTTGTGGCCACATCATATGGCACTTTTGTGTTTAGGTAGCCTTCGAGTTTATAGAAAATTTGCTAAAATAAATTGATTTATATTTTCATTTGCCAAATTTGTATTCATATGTGAATATCATAAAAACTACTATCCCTACGAAGATAAGTGTAATAAACTACTTTATAATAAGTTAAAGTTCCTTTATTTTGATTGTTGGCAGACACATGTACGTCTTATGGATATAGAGATATATTATTTCAAAAATCCAACATTTTATACGAACAACTAGAAATTAACATTTTGTGAGTTTATTTTGTCAAATAGACATAAAAACTACTACTCCTACAAAGATAAACATTATAAACTATTTTGTAGTAAATTTAACTAGCTTTAATTCGAGTGCTAATAGACATCTGTCCGTCACATAGTTCCGGAGATATAGATTTCTCAAAATAAATTAACTAACAACTAATCTCTCAGTAGATTTTTAAGAAATTTTGCTTTTTAAAAAGCTATATCTCGAGAACTATTGGACATAAATAGCTCTTTTAGGACAAATATTTCAGTAAATTTATTCTTCTTTAAATAATGTTCTCTAAGATTTTCCAGTGTTGGTAGGTTTTTAAGATAAGAGCTCCGAATGAAAAATTAATGTTTTTTTAAAGTTTTGAAACAGCCGCTATTTTTTTATTCCCCCTACCTATACTTGGCAGACTCATCAGTTTTGACTAGTAATTATATATAGTTTTCATTAATGTAATCAAAAATTGGGGTGAGATAACTGCCTTTTTTTCTTCCTGGCTCTTGTAGTATGTACTTCTCTCCCGTAGCAGGGAACAAAAGAAGCCCCAAGACATTACTTCAGTAAGAACAGCCAGATGACAGAACAGTTAGCAATTAGTCTTCGCTTGGTTGGTGTGACGATTTGTAGCGAGGTGGGATGCCACGACCACATAAATTAGAAGCTAGAGTCTGTATTCCGGAAGCTGTCGGCTGCTTCTTCAAGATGGCTATGTCGAGATAAAATTATCCTAGCCCCCTCCTCTCCACTTCCGGTCTCCCTACCTCTTTCTTTTCCGTCTCCTTATGGTCATCCCAGGTTTGACAGAAATTTCCTCTCAGTTATGTCAGGTGTAACGAGTCTCAAAGGGTTAAAAAAAAAAAGAAAGAAGTTCTATATACTGAGGTTCGTTATAGCGAGATTCGAGTTGCTGAAATCTGTTATATTGAGGTTAAGATACTTATTTACTAAACTCTATAAAACGCATTGTGTGGAATTGAACCCCCTGCCTCTATAATGCAAGTACACTTAATTAATTAAAAAATCTGATTGTTGAGCATGATTATGAACAAACCAGCTCCTTGCATAACCGTTGTTCAAGAAATATTTTTAAAAATCAGTGTTTTTAATACTCATAAGTTATTACACTAAAAATCTTTTGTCTTACTTAACTTTATATTTTGTTTCTTTATTCTAGTACTTTATTTAAATATTTTATTAGTTAAATATATTTTCTTTCTCTATTTTTCCCCATAATATTGATTTAAATTATTATTATTAAATTAAAATATTCATATTTCTTTGGCATTATATAACTTTCTATACGTTTTATTTCCCATTTCTTTCCTTACTTTGTTTCTAATAATTTTCATTTAGTACATATATTTACTTCTAGACTTTCATATATATTTTATTATTCGTTAATTACTATTACTTAATTTTAATATTACCCTTTTCAAATAGACTTTATCTTCTTATAATAATTTAACTATTTATGTCTGTCATCATTATCTTTGTATGTATAATGTTAGCTATTTTCTAATCATTTTATATATCCTTTTATTCATCGGTTGTTATCTTGCTTTTTCCTCTTAGCCCAGATGAAGGCTAGAAACTCAGGCCGAAACGTTGCCACTATTAAATACGTTCTCTCAACGTATTTGTGTTATTTACTTACCGCTCCCCCAAACATATAAAATTGACTACAATGATCCAACTCTCAACATTTTATTTCATTCTGCAACGTTTCGGCCCTTAGACCATTATGAGGGAGACAACCTCAATTGTTAACGTGTCACTAATCATTTAAAAATTGTCTTTCATTTGCAGGATAATATCTCGTAATACTCGCATTACAAAAACTATTCTTTAAAATGTATAGGAAGATGGCCAGGGTTGCGGTAAAAGAAGAAACAAAAATATTTTACAACTATTTATTTTCCGACGTTTCGCCCCACTTTGTAGGGCTTCATCAGGGCTGTCCAAAGCAAACGGGTGAACCAAAGTTAAACTGAGTCTCGTACTGATCTGAGTAGAAACAGCCCTAATGGAGCTCAACAAAGTGGGGCGAAACGTCGGAAAATAAATAGTTGTAAACTATTTTTGTTTCACTTTTGACCATTTTCTTCTATATCAATTTTTACGGTCAACTATATATACATATATTCTTTAAAATGTTTCGAGAGGAATTTCTTAAAACACATCAACAACTAACAATAAAAATGATTGTTAGATGTTAATTTTAAAATGGTTATTGTTGATGTAAACCTTTGAATTCCTCTCGTATCCAATCCTTACAATCCAAAATCCCTTGTAAAATTCTCAATGCTCTATAATAATTTTTTAAAGTAAAATAGTCCGGGTGGCGGTCAATAAAGGTGCCAAAATAGTAGAAAAAACTGTTTATTGTTACCCAACGTTTCGCCCCACTTTTCTGGGCTTCGTCGTGGCTGTCTCGGTTTAAATGAGGATGAAAACTGCTTTATTAAGTTGTCATATTTATTTATTAATATTTAGTTGTCATTTTTTTAAAAATCTAGACAGCCCTGACGAAGCCCTGCAAAGTTGGGCGAAACGTTCGTTAACTATAAATAGTTTTTCCTACTATTATTACTATACTATAATAATATGACTATAATAATATTTAATATGATATAATAATTTTTAATTTTATTGTTGAGTCAGTAATACAAATCATAAATGAATGTATAATAAAAGCTGTTATTTATTAGATTGTCTCTTTCTTAGATCTTCTCAGGAATGTTCTACTAGCGTGTTTGGGGTTTTTCGAATCATTAAATAAATATCTCCATTAACTCGAAAATATTTGGTATAATTATTAATGAATGATGAAATAGCTCTACGTTCATTCATTAATTGAAAGAAAATATATGGACGTAATAGAAATTTACTGCATTTTATGCTGTTTTAAATTGTTTCATTACCAATTTTTACAATGGTATAGTCCATTTTGGTTCTCAAGGCCTCATAGATAATTTATAAACTATATTTTTCTAGTTTGCTATTTATATGTATTCACTAAATTGAACTGTCAGCGTGATATAGAACTTTTAATAACAGATTAACTTAACACTATCATCAAACAGTATTTTTCTTAATATTAAGAATTAATTATTTGTCTAAGAAAAATATTGTGCGATGATGGTGTAAAGTTAATCTGTATATTAAAATTTTAAAATTCAATGGAGAAGTAACAAAATAGGTTGATTTGACTAAATTTATTGACCTAGGCAGGATAGTCTGCAAAAAGTTTTAAATTTAAGAATGTCCTTGAGGATGAACAGGTTGGCCGAAACGTTGGACATTAAAAGTAATTGCTTATATAAATAAAATTGTATCCATTTCTGTCTCAAAACATATTTATTCTATTCATAAGTCCGACGCTTCGGCCAACTCGGACAATGTTGAAATAATATTAACCAGTCTCAAGGCAGTGTTAAGATTATAATTGTTCCAGTGGTGGTGAATAAAGGTATCAAAATAGTAGAAGAGAACTATTTATTGTTAACCAATGTCCTGCACTTTTTGCAGACTATCCTGCCTAGGTCAATAAATTTAGTCAAATCAACCTATTTTGTTACTTCTCCATTGAATTTTAAAATTTTGATTTACAGGTTAACTTTACACCATCATCGCACAATATTTTTCTTAGACAAATAATTAATTCTTAATATTCAGAAAAATACTGTTTGATGATAGTGTTAAGTTAATCTGTTATTAAAAGTTTTATATCACGCTGACAGTTCAATTTAGTGAATAGATGATGAAAACTGAATGATTAAATACATTGAACTGTCGCCATTGATAAATAGCAAACTAGAAAAATATAGGTTATAAATTATCTATGAAACCTTGAGAACCAAAATAGACTATACCATATTTTTGTAAAAATTGTTAATGAAACATTTTAAAACAGCATAAAATGCAGTAAATTTCTATTACGTCCATATATTTTCTTTCAATTAATGAATGAACGTAGAGCTATTTCATCATTCATTAGTAATTATACCAAATATTTTCGAGTTAATGGAGATATTTATTTAATGATTCGAAAAACCCCAAACACGCTAGTAGAACATTCCTGAGAAGATCTAAGAAAGAGACAATCTAATAAATAACAGCTTTTATTATACATTCATTTATGATTTGAGTTACTGACTCAACACTAAAATTAAAAATTATTATATCGTATTAAATATTATTATAGTCATATTATTATAGTATAGTAATAATAGTAGGAAAAACTATTTATAGTTAACGAACGTTTCACCCACCTTGGCAGCGCTTCGTCAGGGCTGTCTAGATTTAAAAAAAAAAAAAAACTAAATATTAATAAATAAATATGACAACTTAATAAAGCAGTTATCATCCCATCCATGTTTTAATCAAGACAGCCCTGACAAGTCGGCCCAAATGTTGGTTAGCAATAAATAGTTTTTTCTACTATTATGGTACCTTCTTTATCTGTCCATCTATCTGTCACTATTACCCTTTTCATTTACTATTTACAACCTTTAATTTTTCTTATTATATCTTACTTTTCATTTTATACCCCTGTTATTTTACACTTATGTTTTTTCTTTTTTCCTTTTTGTAACTATAGTGTTTGTGTTTTTTTAGCCCAGACGAAGCCCTGCAACGTGGGGCGAAACGTTGGCTCAATAATTATCTATAATTTGAGTTTTTTTTTTACGGCACCTGGGCCATATTCCATTCATATATTCTTCAAATATTCAATGTGGGACTTAATTGAATGCAAATAATTTTATTTATACAATAATACTAGTCTCGAAGAAGTGAAATTTTTTTTTTCAATGCTGTGAAGTTTAGTAAATAAATAAATTAATTTGCTCGCTAATATTTATAATATTTAATTTTGATTGCGTTGTATAGCGAAGGTAGATTGGCGAAATATCGGAAGCTGGTTGAGAAGTGGAAGGTGAGCTAAAGATGCGGAGTTTATCCTAGCTGGGTGTTACACATTTCCGGTCGGCTCTCATTGAGGGAACGTAGGGGTGGGGGTATCAATGGCCGCCGGTGGGGGTGGGGGGCTCATTCATAAAAAGCTAGTTGATATATCTGCCGCTAGGGTCGCCCCACCGCCTCCCTCAGTAGTAGCCGTGCTCTCAGAGTGGGTGCATCTCTCCATCTCTCTCTGTAGTCAGTGTGTTGAGTCTAGAGTGTAGGTGAAGTGTGATTGTACAGTGTTGTTGAGGGTAAAATATGTCTTCTTCTGTCTACAACATCAGGAGTAAATCAACAAGGAGTCAGGATTGCCAACTCACCAAGTAAGTCCACATCCGCTATGAGGCCGGAAGTTGCTAGCGTTCCCATTCATTCATCTCCGTGCCGCACCTCTCACACTCCTTCACATCTGTCTCCTATAAGCCCTTCAAAATCCCTAAATGCAATCGAATAAGACGAAATCCTCCCATTAATAGCTCAATACATTGGCAAAGTTTCCATATTCATTCATAATTATATCTATTCATTCTGAAATCGTTCATATGGACAATGCAATATGAATGAACAGTCCATTCACAACTTCATCTCATTGATAATCACTATCTTATCCTCAATTGAACACAAACCAAATATATTCCGTCCAATATCACTACTCAAAATAATAATCTCAATGCATATTATTTAAAAAACAAAAATAAAAAAACCAACATAAGTATTTCCAAACTATACTATACAAAGTACAGTACAATTCTAAAATAATAATACCTGAAAATATAAAAACAATAATCATCTCATCAATTTCAAAAATTCGATTTTTTGAAAATTGATTCATGTGTAATTTATATTGAGAGTAATCTATCGATTTTTTTTTATCTTACGTTTACCAAGAGGATATGAGTCATTTCCGGTCCTGTCTCCATTCACTACATTTGGTATCGGTCGAAAAAAAAAAAAAAAAAAAATAGTAAAACAAGAAGGTTCATTCATGGGTTTTTTATTTAAGTTTTTTTTTTAATCGTATCATTTTTGACATGTAATGTTTTTTAGGATAACAAGATGGGGAATTATGTTTTTTACTTTTTTTTTTGTTGAAGAAAAGTTGTATTTCTTTGTAGTTTTTATTGTTTTGATTTTTTATTTTGTATAGTATATTTTGTATTAGGTTGAATAGGTGTGTTACGTCGCTTTTACGGATTCGTCCCCTCTCCTTCATACATGTGGGTCAGTTGGTACGTAGTCTTCTACTACTACCAGGACGTACCTTACGATCTAGTATACCCCTATGGATATCCTGACAAATCCTGAAGATATCCTCTGGAAGACAAGATATCCTGACTGGGCTATACCTGGCGGTGTGGGAGGAACTCGGAGGTCTGTGACCTTGCATGACCTTGTGCGAGCTCTGCCGCCTAAAAACGGCCACCACTAACTGTATCCGACCGCTCCTTCTCCTCAATTCTAGTCTCTCTTTTTACTTATTTTCTCTTTTATTTATTTAAATTAAAACTATAAAAAAACTTATAAATTTTATGTTATTTATTTTTTAATTATTTACAATTTATATAAAGAAACGCTTTCTATTAAAATGTATCTCGCTCTGAAGTCCGGTCCGTAATTTTTGGAAGTGAGAGTGGAAATTTTCCTTTGGAGGCAATCCAAATCCGTCCGAGTTTTATTTGCTTATTTTATAAAAATCATATCTTCATATTTCCTCTTATATTTTGAAAAAAAAAAATTATGATAACCATTAACTATTAAATAAAATATCGTAATTTAAAAAATATTCTTATATTATATTAATTAAACAGAAATTGCTAATTAAATATCCTCATATTCACTCTCTAATGCATAACATTAATTAATCTCGCCGAATATTTATTATATTTTCCTCGATACTTTATAAAAACTCGATTAATTGGAACCTGCTTCGTATATAAGTCAGGATTAAATAAAGTAATTAGACATCGATACTTTCTCATATTTTTTTTAATCATAAATAATTTTTTTTTCATCAGATATCATATAAAAAATCTAATTTCAAGAAAATGTGCTCTAATTTTTTATGTTTAGTTATTTTATAATAAATTAAAAAGAGTATTTAAATTAAAAAAAAAAAACATGAAAATAAAATAAATATGATATAAATCGTTGTTTTTCTTATGAAGGTTTTTAGATTGATTAATTCGTTTCTAATTTTTTAATTTTAATGTTTTAGTTTTGTTTTAACAGTAGATTCTCCCTCTATTTCATATTCAATTTTTAATATACTCTTCGAAAGTTCACTTGTAAAATATGAGACTTATAACTATTTAGGCTTATATTTTGAAGTTATGGAATACTTTCTAGTGTTTTTTTCCCCAAATATTTGATGTTTCCTATTTATTTATTTTTTAAAAATTAAAACAGTTATTCAACAAATGAAATCGAAAATAAAAATTTTAAAAATCATTTTATTAGGCAGGACTGTTAATGAAAGAAGAATTATTCAAGTATTTGTTGCTTTCTGTAAACAATTAAGTCTCAACTATAGACTCCTTACTCCCACTTGTATCTAATTTTCGCTTCAGATATGAAAAGATAATTTTCATAAGTTATAGTTGAGTTTAGTTTGAAATAAAACGACTGAAAAGTTCTTTTAAAAAATAATAATAATAATTTTGAGCGTTTTAAATCTCATTTTAAGAATATTTTTTCTCTTCGATTTTATTCGATTCCCGTTTTGAATTATCTTCAATCTATTGTGTTTAGAACCACATTCCTTTGAGGTTAAATGATAGTGAGTCGAATAAGTGGGCTCCCGAAGACTATTAAATGCAAATGTATGCACGTATTTTTTCATTTTTTCTTTTATTTTTTTCTTTCCCTTTTTTGTTTTTGTACCTCCCATTCTGAAGCGATCGTAGGCAGCTTTCAATGCCACACCACGCCGTCTTTTTATTTCTCTTCCACATTCTTACTATGTCCTTTTTCCTTTTTTTTTCTTTCTATTATCCTGCTGGCCCACACCTTGCGGTCTTCGCCATTAACCATTTGTTCCTCAGTAGGTCGGAATTCCATTGAATCCTTTTTGGACTATAACCGTTGTCCACTTTGATAGAATTTAGGTATACATTATTTATAATTTCTTTTTTGTAGCTACTACAACTCATTACTAAATTATATGCGTTTAATCTGCATTTTACATGTTTATTTTCTTATAATGTATATGTATTTCTTAAAATATCCGAAATTTAGTTGTAAAATAAATAAATAATGACCGTATAAAAATAATCTAAAATCCAATATGTATCAAATTTAATTCCGATCCAGGTATTTTTATTCGATAGCATAAGAACCGGAATTAAAATTCGCTGCATTTTGTTTAGATATGTTAAAGGCCTCGTACCTAAGTCCAGGATATCATTAAATGGTTACTGCCCCATTCCTATGGGTTGTAATATGATATTAAATAGTATAAAGTAATTGTTTTCAAACTGAGTGCTGCGGCACCTTGGGGTACCCAGAGCGAAATATATACAGTTTTCTCGAAATATATATCTGATTCTAAATGAATGGAATATGGTCCGGGTGCGGTAAAAAAAAACTCAAATACTAGAATTATACTATTTTATTGAGCCAACGTTTCGCCCCACGTTGCAGGGCTTCGTCAGGGCTGTTTTGACGCCAATATTATAATTATCTACTATTTGAGTTTTTTTTACCACACCCGGACCATATTCCATTCATCTATACACACGGTCAATCAATAATCTTCCAGACTGATTTTAAATTTTTCGAATATATTCATGTAATTAAAAAAAAAAAAATTAAATTCTTTATTCTGTCCAACACCACTTATATTCTTATAAAAATTCACGATTTTTGTTTTTTCATTACATTCCCATAAATGTTTAAAATAGGTGAGAATTATTTTCTTGTTATCTCTTACTCATTTATACGGCTTATCGATAAGACCTACCTCCGCAATTCATAATTTCCGTTCATATTTAAATTTTAACTTAATTTTATCTATTTCATCGATTCTATAATAATTTATCGATTTCTACAGATATTCCTCAAACATATTTCGAAAAATAAAGTTTTGTAAGGCCGAACAGATGCTCCGGCGGCCGGAAACTCTCCAACGTAGGCGTGATTAGAACCCGTGGCGTTGGTCTTTTGCCCACTCGCTCTTGCCCACATAGCACTCCCGTGTTTAGCATATTTAGCAGAGTCGTAAATATACCGAAATTATTCTCTGCCTTTTAGAAATTTTATAAATAAATCAAAAAAACCTGATTTGAATTTGTTTATTCTTCCACGCATCAGTTTAAGAGAAATCTTATTATTATTTTGTTATAATTAAAATATGCAATGTATATAGTAGGTTCGTTGTAGCTAATGGATTTTTTTTTTTATGGACGTAAATAAAGTGCACACAACGGGAGAATGAAAAATGTTAACTACCTCTTTAAACAATGGATTCTATTCAAAACATATTTACTGTTGGAAACCACTCAATTGTGTTTTTCCCTATTAATTATGTTTGAAATTTGTTTTTAATTAAAAACAATTCGCTTATTGTTTTATTCGTTGTATTATGTTATTGAATGCAGACAATATTGTTATTTTACGTAGTAGAATTTAAGTTTTAATTTAAATGGTATTCAGGAGAGTATCTGTCCGTCTTCACTTTAGAATGTTTAGATTTCAGAGCATATTTCCAAAAAAAAAAAAAAAAAAATCTCATGACTTATTTACTTTCAAAATCCAATCCATAGTCAAACTTAAACTTTTAATCAAGTTGAAATTGTTCTTAATGTTTCCTTAATAAAAACTTAAATCATTATAATGAGGTGTAGATAGTTGACCGTAGATTAATGATTGGAGAAGCTTGTCGGGGGGTGCTGTCAGCAAAGAACAACATAAATAAACAAAACCATATTTATTTTATGCCGACGTTTCGACCTGCATTTCAGGTCTTCATCAGGGCTATAGAACAAAAGAGATAACAACATTTAGAGAAACATACAATTGAGCCACGATTATCAATCAATTTAAAAAAAAAATTATTATTCAATTATCAGTTATCAATTTTTTATTATTGATGATTTAATTCAATATTTTGTATATTTCTAAATCTGTTTGTATACTGTTCCTTTTCAATTGTATGTTTCTCTAAATGTTGTTGTTATCTGTTCTATAGCCCTGATGAAGACCTGAAATTCAGGTCGAAACGTCGGCATAAAATAAATAAATATGGTTTTGTTTATTTATGTTGTTCTTTGCTGACCGCACCCCCCCGACAAACTTCTCCAATCTTAAATCATTATATATGGCATATATATGTAATGATATATTCTAATGTAATGATGTACTCTTAAATATATATTTATTTTATTAGAAAACATTTTTGAAAGAAATATTATAATGTAATCGAACTAATAAAACATATATAATATTTAATCGAACTTAGGAATAAATAAAAATAAGTTTTATTTTAATAATAAAGTTTTTATTAGTGTTTGGTTGATTTGATTTTTTTTTCTGTGTTCAAAAGTTTAGATCATGGTTAAAAATGCAGATTAGTAGTCTTGTATTTTTTGAACACAGTAAAAATAGGTACTTTTATTTTTTTTTTTGTTTTAATACTAAAACTTAAATAATATTGCAGAACTAAATTCGATGAATATTTCTTAATTTCGAATTTCATAGATACTCTATCTGATATCGATCAGGTCTATTCCTATCAGAAAATAACACAGCCGTATCAAATGTGATAGCTTGTAAGCCATTTTTGAAAATGTAGAAGTCAGAAAAAATAACATATGGATCTTACAAATCTATATATTTTTTGTAGTATAAACTTAGTGATTTTTTAATAGATTTACGAGGCACCTTATCTCAAAACAATGATTGGTTATTTCTACAATAACTAATCTGTTACATGTTATGCTGCGATATCTCATAAGTCTGAAAAACATGATACTCTAAAACATTTGTACATAAAGCAAATATATATATAAAATCACATCTCGTATCTATGGTCGTTTTGTACGATATGCTTATAATTTTTTTTCTGGCCGAGAGATTTTTCGAGTGGTATCTAAAATTAATTTATTTTTTGTTTGGTAGATTGTCCAAGTCGCAGTCAATAAATATACAAAATAGTAAAAAAAAATATATTTTTAGTTTTTTGTACCTTTATTTACCGCCAAACATGTTTCGACAATGTACTTAATACGTTTAATTTATCTTCTTAATTAACATCTTCTTTCAATATTTTTTTTAAATGGCATTAAGTTTTTTTTGGATTTAAGTTTTATCAAAGCTTAAGTCACAAGATATATATATCTGAGGATTTAGATTAAATCAATGAAAATTAGGAAAAATAAATATTAGCAAGCAAAGTTTCGGATGTGATATGATAGTTTCTAAAATTAAGTTATTGTGGAAGAAATACGGTTACCAATAGCCGTTACGTCTTTTTTTTGTTATGGATATCGTCAGATGATAATTCTGTTTCTCAAAAACGTTTTTATTGTTGACTTTTTTTTTCTTCTGCCCTAGAATGGTTATGTTTCTGTAAGGACATTGCCACAATGCGAAGACAGCTCCCATAGCGACGTTAGAGTATACAATATACAATATGTAGTATAGATAATGGGGTATGAAAAGGCTGAGGAGCCTAGAGGTTGGTAATGGAGCGGATGCCACGGGCATGTCAAAGCCATTGTTATCCTCGGCCCCATTCACAAACGGCCGCCATTCATACCCGACCGTTTCCGCTCAAGGATCGCCGCACCGGATGTCCTGCCTCCGTTCATCCGCCCGGCTTCCGGCCACCTGGGACCTCCCTGCCTTAGGACCCATCTGCCCCTTGGGAATTTTAAATCGGCTTTTGGCCTTTTGGGGGCGCACCTCATTGTCATGGAGTCCCCTTCTCTTAACTTCATTCGGGGTGGCTATAAGTCATGTCATGGCAAAAAATATTTTCAATTAATCAGTATACACATTACCCTTCGAGTGCCGAAGTATTATAACACAACTTTTTATAAAATCTGGGTTGATGATATAATTTTTTTTATTGAAAATTGCAACTGTATAAAAAATTTTACAGAGCACATGATACTCTTGCGAACGAACCATTCAGTAGTGGTACATTAATCATTGATTTAAATTAGATCCCGTAGCAATCTTCTTTTCAGAAGCCTCGGAAGATTATCAAGAACTAATGTGTTTGGGTGGGTAAGGATTTAGTAATAAAAGGAGGTATATCTATTTCGGGCCAGATCTGCAACGAATGGGATGTTGAGGTCTTGAGTAATTCTGAGTACGTAAACCTACTCTATATGAATAGCGGTGTAACTCCCAGCTTGGTAAACAAAGTTAGCTGATCTGCAATAGATTTTGAAATATTTGTTTTGTCAAAAGTCTTAATTTCTAGAAACATGGTTGAATTTAAACGGATCTATGAGGCTTTGAATCCCATAACAAGCCAGGTTACCTTTTAAAATTTTTGGTTCTAAATCGTGATTAAAGAATTTTTTATCTGATGTTAATATAGTACCAAAACTGCCAAATAATAAATAAAAATAAAATAAAACATTCGAAATGGACTTGACTAGTTATAAGAAATTGTAAGATTTTTTCCTTACGTGAAAATTTCGAAAAATATTAGTTTTTCCACGCAAAGAAAGATTTTTAAATGTGAAAATAATAATTGATATATACAATTTGAGATTAAAGATCCTAAGATACCTCTACGCTTAAAGGCACATAAGAGAAAGGAGATATCAGTAGTTATAAACAGTAGTAAATTATCATCAAAGGAAATCCGTCCTTCTTAGTTAGTTTTTTTTCCTTATAAATCTTTTAATTATAATAATCCTTGCAGTAAATGCATTGTAAAACTAAAAATGCGCTTATAAAGGTAAAATATTCTTTCATGTATAAAGGGATAAAATCCCTAAATCCCTTAAAAAGAGATTTAGCTTTATACTATCTATTGTAAACAATGAGGGATTTAGGATATGATATTGATAGTAACAAATAAAGCAAAGTATATATCTTACATGTTCTTAGTAATTTAAAATTATTTCAATATACCGATTTATGGGAGAATATATATAAGGAATATATCGTGTTCGTGAAAAATTTCGAATTCGAGTTTTTGACGGAAATACATTTTTTGATGTCCCACGAGTCCGAAAAATAGTCGTATGTCTGTATGTGAACGGCCTACTTCAAAAATCAAAACTTGTACGAAGCTGAAATTTCATATTATGGCGCATATATGTTTAGAACATGACGGCGACTTATTCGAAAAAATCGACTTACTGGTCGTTCCACTTTATAGAACCAATTTTCTCTAAAACTGTTCTAAGGATTTTTATATCAGAGAAGGGTCTTATAGACGAAACGAATTAATTTTGTTTATTTTAGAAGAATAAACAGTGCTCATTGTTAGCAATAATAAACAATAAATTGATAGAAATGTAAAAGAATTTTATGAATGAAAAAAGGAATAGTAGAAAAATTATATGGGAACGGGAAAAACCGAGAAAACTTTTTCCTGATAGTGTAACCATTTTTTTTTTGTCTATGATTGTATTTTTGGTAGGAAAAAAATTATATTGGTTTTTCCTAACTCAAAAAGTCTTAAAAAATGAATTTTAATAGCAACAGAATATACTTTTTTTCAAATAATGAAGAAGATGGTCGGGAGTGCGGTGAAAAAGAAACATGACAACTATTAGCCTACGTTTCGTCCCACTTTGTAGAGCCTTATCAGAGCTGTTCTAGTTGAAAGAGATCTCTAAGATAGTTATCTTTTGTTTCCTTTTGACCGCACCCCCGACCATCTTCATAATTTGAAAAATATGGTCAATCATTTTTATGTATACAAAATTTTTGTTTATGATTTTTCCTTTCCTGGTCTTTATATATATATATATATATATATATATATATATTGTAACGCAGAAATCGATTTGACTTCATCACAAGCCCCACAAAACTTGGGGACGTAAATTGGGTGTTGAGTGGGCGTTACTCACCATGTAATAAATAAAGAAACTCAATTAAGAAATCAAATAAATCTCGGAATAGAAAAATAACAATGAAGTACAAAATCGCCTTCGATGGAATAAAGATAGAATTATCTCTATATACATCCAGAGTTTGGCAACTATGAAACTAATAGCTAATATTGTCATGGATACCATATTTATTTATCAATGATTCATTCATGAATAAGAGTTGTATCCATAAAAAATTCTCATTCACCCGTTTCATTATATGCATTTTAAAATAAAATTTATCAAAGATCTCAGTATCAATTAAATATAAACATATAATAGTTTTATTAATTATTTTTTATTTGACTGATGTTTTACTAATTTTTGTAAATTAAAAAGAGTAGTTTTTTTTGTATAAGAATTAATAGGGTTATTCATGTGTTAAATGTTATAAGTATAGGATTGTGAGAAACCCAAGTTCAAGTCATGTTAAAGGTTAAATGTATAAGAGCTTCTAGTGGATTTTTTGAGCAACTTCTTTTATAACCTTTCCTTTCAAGACTTCATGTTATTGTTTACTTATAAGTTTTGATTAAACAAATTTATTACAACATGCTCAAAGTGACTTGTGACAAAGTGAATCAAGATGAGCTAATTGACAATTGTCGTTAGATTATTATTATTGTCTTATTAGTTTTAAAAACATCCAAAACAATACTAATACACAAACTACCAGTAAATAACCTAACACGACAACAAATAAAACGGTGACGAGTTCAGCTAGTCTGTTTCGTGACGTCATTCTCCATTTAACAGACTCTCAACTATGTTACATGTTATATCGTTTTAACATGCTAAAAGAAGGAAATATTTATCCATTTAACATTAGTTTTTCCATGTTATATGTGGAGCTTGGTCGTACACCTCAAACCGATCTCGTGAATGTACAACTGCTCGAAGTGTGTTTCTTTGCAATTCAATTTAACAAGGCGATGTTGGTAACTTTCCAAATATTCAAACACCGCCCACATTTCAGGTAAACAACGTTTAGTAGCCAAACATTACTGTATAGCCGGCCCTAATATTATTTATAAAGCGCGATTCTAAACATTTAATATTTTTTAGATATTGGATTCATTAAAAAAAAAAAAAAAAAAAAAAAAATGGTACATTTTCCTCGTTGTTATATAAGCGGAAACAGTGTTGGCAACTTGAGTTAAAAAAAAAAAACTACTCCTATAAGGCAGTTGTAAGCCATGACAATGATACCATTCATGGCGAAGTCGTAACGTACGCCCTATTTGGCTGTCACTCTTTGGAACCGTTCTTTTGTAACCGGTTACAATGGTTACTTATTCGATCTGTCGCTGTTAATATATTTTACTTCCTCATCCAGAGGTTTCATTCAATTTTTGATCTTTATTAAATTTAAAAATAGTATATAATATAACCAAATCTAATTTA
>NW_027112864.1:259245-289383 GCF_000696795.3 Halyomorpha halys | reverse complement strand
ATATATACATGTAAAACTTAAATATAAGAAGATGATCAGGACAAATAGCTTATAAATATTTAATGTCCGAGGTTTCGCCCCACATTTCAGAGGTTCATCGGGGCTAAAATGATAAAAAAAAATTAGAACATTACGATTAAGAACAATAAGATGCAATATATCATACCTTAATTTACCTTGTTGTAGTGTTCTTAGTCGTTTTGTTTTTTTGTATATTTTTAGCCTTGATGTAGCCCTGCAAGTGGGGCGAAACGTCGTACATTAAATAGTTAAAAACTATTTGTTATTTTTGCCGTAACCCCATCTATTTCTTATGATAATCTTCTTAATTCCATTATCTTCTTAATCTATTTATCAAATCCAGTCTTTAAAAAAAACAAATAGATTTTATGTTATTGTGAAAATATATCAATAATAAAATATTATAAACAGTATCATAGTTCTATAAATCAATTTAGTTGATTAAATTCCTTTGAAAAAATTTGAATAATTCATTGATGTAAAATTCCTAATACTTGGACGTTTATTTTAATGTGATATTGAAGGCATAATTTGGTGAAGGTGTATGAATCATAAAAAATTTGAATCTAATGTTTATTTATTCATATTTTAGGGTTCCGAGGGGCTAATTATTTTTTTTAATAAGGTGTTTTTTTAAAAAATAATTCACCATTTATTTTATATGTATAATATTTATTTTAAAAAATGAACGCGTAGGATAATTTTTAAGGAATATACAATTATCAATTATGTATTGTTCTTAAAAATAATGAATGGAAAGACAGAGCAAGCTGTTTATCGTATGGATGAGACAACTATTAATAATTATACTAATTCATTTTCCTGGAACTGTAATATTTTCAAGTCTTTCTATAAAACTCCTACTGGTCTATTTGTAAAATAAATTGTTGTAATCGATTATCCGGGGTTTTCGATTATCCATGAAGTCCATATATTTATCTCGGATAACAGGGGTTTTACGATATATAAACTTTTCTATAGAAACAATGTTTCTGCTTTTAATTTCTATTTATTAAAACTTGCCTCAAGGGAATTCATTTTTCGGTCTCTTAATTGGTAAAATTAAACATGAAATTTTGTTTTTCCCGAATTATGATTGCGTCCATCCGCTCCATACATTTCTTCAGTTATGTTTTACTTTTTGCTTTGCCCATATTCCATTATATTATAGATGTCCTTAAAGACTTGGTTAGTTCTTAATTTCCTTTTCTTTTTCTTCCTCGTGGCTTACTCTTTATTAGCGACCTCGACCTTGCCGGAAGCCATTGGAGCGTCGGGATCTTCCATCCGGCGGATGAAGCGCAGATATGGACGGCCGTGGCCGACGGATATCCGGTAGTTGAGACACACGTTGGAGTGTGTAAATTTACATCGCCCTCCCCCCCTCATACAACTCTTTCTCCCCCCCCCCATTTAGAGTGAACATCTGGTAGCGGCGTTACATCTGCCCCAGTGGGAGAGTAATCTCTCCTATAAATCCCGGCAGTGCCTCCTCTATCTCCCCTCGCTAATCTGTTTGCTCACCATTGAGGGCCCCCTTAAGTACGCTTCCTCTCTTATCTCGATATTTGTTTATATTCGATGAGTGAACGTTCGAGGACACGGCGACCTTACGAGTGCTCGTAGTTTCTATATCAAATCTCAGCACTTTCTTCTGAGGTTTTATTTATTATTGAATTATATTATTCATATATAATGAATTTTCATGACCTATAAATAAGTACGTGAGGATTTGAGAACATTTTTTAATTTTATTTATTGGTATTTAAATAATAATCTATATAAAGATGATGAACCGTTGTATCCTAATTTTTTCTATAAGATTTGCCGTAATGAAAAAAAAATTGATCAAGAGTAGAACGATTTCGTCTAAAATGTTAATAAACACTGACTGAAACGTAGATGGGAGGATTGCGTTAAAACTGATTTAGTGGAATTGGGTATCGGCCTTTATTATTATTATTATTTACATAAAAATACATCTAGTAAATAAGTTGCAAGGTCATAATGGTATGATACAGGCTTTTAGAGAAACTATCCATTGGTAGCACTCTAATAATATTTCTACATTAGAAGTAGGAGGCCATCTTCTTTTCAGGAATTTTGTTATAAACTAGTGGGTTTGGATGGTTAGGGAATTTATAGTGGAAGGATTGATATCTGGTTCGGTGTAACCAATCTTATGACTACATATGGAACATTAAGGTCTTTATGGATGATTTTATTTGCAACAAAGTAAAGAGCATTGTGGATTTTGGATATTAAGCTTTAGTTAAGCCCCAAAGCTGAACTCCGTATGTTCTATAGGCATTCATATAGTCATGTAGATCAGTCTTTTGTAATGGATTAGAAGTTAAGACCGTTTGTCGGGTGTTTTAATAGTCAGTTCGACCTGCAATTTTCTGTCTTTTCACTCTTTTGTGAGGATTCAAAATAGTAAATTAGTACCTTTCTACACTATTGACCTTTAAAAAAACATTTCATTATATTTGTAAAGAAAAGACAAAAAAAAATAATTGTTTCGAAAAATTTGGAAAGACAATGAAATGTTGTTGAAGACCATTTTTACATGACAGAAATCTCGTGAAAGTAATGCCACAATACGAGAGAGAGTATAAGAGAGTACTGTATTATGATATGTACGATTTAATGGTTATATTTTTGTTTCTTTTTATAGATTTGTCATGGTTTTATTTTATTTTTATTTTTCACAGAAGTATATAAATAAAATCCATGACTAGATAATCTCAAATCTGCACATATTTAGGCACTGACAAAATTTAAAAAATTTGAATAATATTTTAAACTTAATTTTTACTCTCAAGTATATTATAATTAATAAATATACATATTTATTATTAAAATATTATAAATAGAAGATAATACCTATAATTACTCCAAAAAAATTTAATTATTCTTTTCTACATAAGGTAGTATTAAAAAGCAAGGCGGACATTTCTAGTCAGTTTAGTTGCATAGGTAGCAACCTAGTTAATTACCTTATGATGAAATTGCAAAACATTTATAATTTTTTTTTATCAATATAATTTACTTTTTATAATTATTTATATTTTTAAAAATTATTAACTTAATGTAAATAAAGCAAGATTAAGTTTAGTGTTTGCATTAATCTTTTTATTTGAAACTTAGACATTGAAAAAAAGGTGAATACAAAAAAAAAAAATTAAATTTTACGGTTGGAACTAATTAAAACTTTTAGGTGTATTAAGTAAAGTTAACAATAATTCTGTGTGTATAATGAAACGCATATATTTTAGTAAATTAGTACTTACTTTATCAACGATTTTAAAAAAATACTCCCCATGAAGAGTAAGAGGTGTAGTACTTAGTTAGGAATTACTGTTATTACACCAACGGTTGTGCAAGGGGGTAATTTGGTCAGAATCACGCTCGACTACCAGATTTTTACCCCAATTAATGGTACCCACTTAATGAGGCTGGTGTTCCCGAATTCACAGGGCTGATTCATGGCTACACAGTGCCTTACCACTGAGCTACTCGCTCCCAATAATCATAATAATAGTACACTAATAAAAAATAGCAACGATAAAGTAGCTTATTTATTAAACATTTTAGAAAGTCAATTTTTAGTAATATTTGAAATTTCTTCTTTATTTAGGTTGTATGCTGTTGGCGATTTAAACTACCTTTATAGTTTAAGTTTTCCCGTGTTCGCCCACATTTCTTCTTCCCACAGTTTGCAATAACCGCGAAGCCACCCACATCCTGTCGTACATTATGGCGTCAGGAGTACCCCACACTTCTTATTACCACGTGAATGAAATTATGAAATGGCAGATAACTCGATATCTCTGTTTCTTATCGTATATTCTCATCTGTCGAAACCCACCGCCCACATCGGTTCTAATCCCACTCGGACAAATTCGCCAGTTAACGAACAAAAAACTGAAGGATTTATTTTACATAATGCTCTCTGTCGCGGTTTTGTGAAAGAAAGAAAAATCGAATTTACATAAATTTGCAGGTTTGGAGAACAGGTTTAATCGGTATGCTAATAACAGGAGTGCGAAACCAATAATAAATTGTATAATTAATAATGATCTACTTAGGCGGGTTTCTGTCCCACATTAACACTTCAGGAAGCCAAGAACAGAAAATAGCAACTAGAAAATTAGTACATTGTTTTTGATTTTGTTTTATATCAGTATAAACTTTATATTTATTAGGAGTCCTATAAAGGATTAAATATTATAGGATTATAAGGATTATTTAGATAGTATTTTTATTTATCCTAAGTACAGTGAAGTTTAGAGAGGATTTATACATATATTGACATTGGTATAAACATTCAAAGGGGATTGTATAAGGATAACATATCACACTTTTACCTTAGTGAGATACAATATATTTTTTCATATATTAGAAGATGGTCAGGGTTGCGGTCATAAGAGAAAAAAAAATAGTTTACAACTATTTATTTTCAACGTTTCGCCCCACTTTGCAGGGCTTCATCAGGGCTGTTCAAAGCGAACGGTTGAACCCGTTTTTGGTTCAACTGTTGGAAATTGGTTCAACCGTTCGCTTTGAGCAGCCCTGATGAAGCCCTGCAAAGTGGGGCGAAACGTTGAAAATAAATAGTTGTTAACTATTTTTTTTTTCTCTTTTTACCGCAACCCTGGCCATCTTCTTCATAAAATTTTTAATTCAAATTTATTTTTTCAATAAGTCTTTTATTATTTTTTTTTTTGTATATTCATAACGTAGAACGTTAGGTTAAAAATGGAAAACGTTATTTTTTTGAATTATTGAAATTTATACTTCAAATTAAATTTGTTTTGTTTTTTAACTAGTTCACGTTAAAGTGTTGATTTTAAATTAAAGTAGATTTCAACTATTTAAAAATTTAAACTTGTTTTATTAACTCAATAATAATATAAATGAAAAGAAAGTATGCAGTTAGAATTCATTTTGTATTTATTAAAATCACTAGTCATCCCTTAATCCTTATTACGACGTTTCGATCTGAATTTCAGGTCTTCATCAGGGCTGTAGAATAAAAGAGATAACAACCATCATTTAGAGAAACATAAAATTCAAAAGAAATAGTATACAAACAAATTTGGAATAATAAAAAATATTTAATTGAATGATAAATAATAAAAAATTGATAATTGAATAATGAAAAAAAATGTATTAATAATCATGGAATTATTTTTATTAATATTTTTTTATTATTCAATTATCAATTTTTTATTCAATTCAATATTTTAATAATACTATTTCTTTTCAATTTTATGTTTCTCTAAATGATAGTTGTCATCTCCTTAGTTCTGTAGCCCTGATGAAGACCGAACATCTCCAATCAGTAATCTACGCTCAATACCTCATATATGTCCTTAAATTGTTCATTAACCAGTCTAAACATATTCTCTCCAATATTAATTTATGACATATAGATAAAAGATTGAAGTCGCATTCGTAAATGTTGGTACAATGTATTTAAGTTCTACTCGAAGAAAATATATATACGTTCCAAAATTTACGAATGGGACTTTTTGGGTGCATCTCATTTGTTAACTGCCTTGCTGATATCCCATCTCATCCCCAAAATTTTATTATGAATTCCCTCCAGAAATGATGTACTCCTTTTATCCCCTCCAGACAGGACCCGAACAGTGACGAGTGAGAGAATGTAGCGTTCCCTTGGCCCCAATGTTCCCTGAATTCATTAGGGTTCATTCCCCAACCTCAACAGGCTACGTCACACCTAGCCTAGTCGCTAATATACTTACTATATATTATATAGTAATTTTAATATCAGGTGTATACACACATACACACACATATGTATTTATAATTTATGCACCCAGATATATCTGTACGGTTTCTCCTACTCGTCGAATTTTATCGCTTCGTCCTCGCCTCTGGACTGATTTAAATGTCGTTAAAGTTTTTTTTTCGTCTGATATTTTTATGGAATTTATATCGTCTCTGTTGGCCTTTTCGACGATTAACATAAGGACGTTTTTAGCTCTTTTATTATCAGAAGGTTACTTTTTTTTTATTTTTTAGAATAGTGTGATTTATTAATATATACATTGTATTTATTACATAAACTTCCTTAACACTGCATAATTTGTAAACAAATTGAATAAATTTGTATTCAAATTAGTAAACAAACATAAAACTCGAACTTGAATTACATACGATCGCCATAAATTTGGTGAATACATTCTAAAAATGTAAAAAAAATTGTTCAAGATTTTTTTATTTTATTTCACGGGTTCTACATATTTTAAGCTATAAAATAAGTTTTTTTTTTTTATTATTCCATTAAAGCGTATGTGATACAGTAAAAACTGCTCGCAGCTTTTAATTTGTGATGAATTTCGATTTAATTCTATTGGCAGTTTATTTATATCGTTTGTTTATATATACATAATAATTAAAATATATTAAGTTTTCTCTATTTTATGAAGCATTGCCGATTATTTAGGTTAAATGATGAAAATGTTAAATAAAAAGCGGAATAAAATCTTCAGTTTAATTTTATACTAAATAATACATTGCTATAATACAATATAATACATTACTAATTAAATAAATAAATGTATTTGCTATCCATAAAATGATAGCAAAATGTTTAGTCACTTCAATTGTAAAATATAACTAAACTCCACATAATTTAATGTTGGGATTTTTTTTTAATAATTTACTATCTTCAATATGCATCCAACATTTTACCATGTGACCACAGAACTAAACTTTAGTTTAATTATTCTTTTGAGTCTCTCAAAAATTGTATTATCTGCATTATTATTGTATAGGTTCTTTAGTTGTATTGTTATATATTTTTTTTTTTGAAAAGCAATGTTACTTTTTTTAAAAATTTAAATAATCCAAAATGTAATGAATTTTGTCAAAAATACTAAACCGACTGTGATATTAATTTTAAACATTTCTTTTTTTTTTATATAATATTATTGATGAGGGAATGATTTTGTGAATTACTGTATTAATATTAAAAACCTCCTATTAGGCCATATAATACAAATAATTATTGCTGGAAAAAGCATATTGTTTTATGAAGTAGCCAGTCGAACCATGAGGGCGAGATCTGTTGAATGCAAAACGCGTTGGCAGATGTAGAACAGATGTAGAAAGGCAAAAAGACCCAAGAAGACATCTTCCCCCCCCCCCCCATAGTATATTCCACACGTGTTGTCAACAATTTGTACAGCCTGTTTCATACGACCCCATCGTTCGTCATCAAACACATACCACGCCGTATATTCAAATAATGGCATCACTTCACTCATGCGAATATCGACTGCTGTTTATATAATCGATAAGGAGTGTTTATCGATACGGTACGATCGATAGGGTGCCGACTCGGGACCATCTCTTCTTTATCTAGGGATCATTGACACTCACCGCATTTCGTGGAACTTGTCAAAAAAGAAATGAAGGGTAAAAAATACGACGTTTTTTCGAGGAAAAATGTTTCTTTCGGCCCACGTCTTGTTTTCTGCATTCCCTGCATATTTTTCCCAACTGCATCTCAATTCGCAGTTCACCGAAGAATTTGATCTTTACATGCTACGTCGAATACCAAACAAACACTGCTCTTATTATTTTAAATTATACACATATTTTTCTCGTATTTTTTACTGACAGATTTTTAAAAAAATATATTATAAGGCAATCCAGAGCTATGATGTTTGCGTATCCTTACTAACAGAACTCTCTGGAACATTCCTAATAACATTATATCAAAACTAGAATATATAAGCAGATTTCATAGCAATGGTTAATATTTAAAAAAAAAATATATACGTACAAATATTTTCGGAATGTGAAGACTATTATCGTTTATTAAAGTTGTCAAATGATATACTAAATCACCTATATATATATCACTCTGGTGTCTATCAAATGGCTGTCAGTATGTGTTTAACAGTTAGTGGTACCTTTCTTTGTATATTTGTTGGTCTAGATCTTATAGTACAAGAGCCGGGAAGAAAAAAAGGCAGTTATCTCACCTGAATTTTTTATTACTTCAATGAAAGCTATTTATAATTACTAGTCAAAATTGATGAGTCTGCCAAGTATAGGTAGAGGGATTAAAAAATGGCGGCTGTTTCAAATACTTAAAAAACATTGATTTTTCATTCGGAGCTCTGTATCTTTAAAACTACCAACAGCACTAGAAAATGTAAGAGAACATTATTTAAAGAAGAGAAAAATTTCTGTAATATTAGCCCTAATAGAGCTATTTACGTCCAATAGTTCTCGAGATATAGCTTTTTAAAAAGCAAAGTTTTTTAAAAAATCTACTGAATGATTAGTAGTTAGTTAATTTATTTTGAGAAATCTATATCTCAGGAACTATGTGACGTACAGATGTCTATTAGCACTCAAATTAAAGCTAGTTTAATGGACTACAAAGAAGTTTATGACCTTTACCTTCGTAAGAATAGTACTTTTCATGATATTTGCTAAAATAAATTGATTTATAGTTGTTCGGACAATAAATTTGATTTATGTAAAACTTTATTTCAGAAACCATTGGACGTGCCGATGTCTGCCAGCGCTCAAATTAAACTTAGCCAAATTTACTACAAAATATTTAATGTTTATCTTTGTTGTCTGTAATTATAGTTGTCTTTTTTATTCCCCCTACATATAATTGGCAGACTCATCAATTTAAACTATTAATTATACATAGCTTTCATTAAAGTAATCAAAAATTGGGATGAGATAACTGCCTTTTTTCTCCTCTTGTGCTCTTGTTCTATTCGTGTCGTCTCCTTTGAATTGATGTATTCCATGGAAGTATTTTACTCTTTATTCGTTTTCTGTTGTGTTGGTCCTTGTTGCCAGACATTTATTTAATATTTGTTTTATCATCAAAGAAGAAAGATCGTTGTGGGGGCAATCTAAGCAGACAGTGGGAAATATTAATAGATTATTTTAAGCCTTGATATGCTGACAAAAAAAAAAAATGTATTTTTGAACATTTTTAAGTAAAAGATTCCTTAGGAATTGTTTAACGGGCCGTGGACTACGATAGGAGATCGGCCTTCGACTATGTAGGGCGTCCAGATAGGAGCGGTACAGTGCGGTTCCTAGCGATTCGATCGCTGTTCCTTAACTGGAATTCGTCTGGAAGCGGTTGCAACTGGAGGAAATGACCGCTGAATTTTTGTTCCAGGCGCCTGAAATGAATTCCTATGCCGCAATGAGAACAGTGGTCAAGCTTTGATTGTTCTCTGCTATGTAGAGCTAGCTGTTCATAGATTTTTTTATATTAATAATTTTTACATATTGAAATAGAAAAAAAATGTACAGAAATTCTTCTGTACAGAAGTTCATATGCAATACATTACTACTGGAAAATATAGTAATACAGAGTACAGTAGTTTCATAGAAAGATTTGAAAATATTTCCATTCGTTATTTTTGTGAAAAATACATAATTAACAATTATATAATCGTAAAAAATAATCCTACTTATTAACTTTTTAAAATAAATTTCATACATATAATATTAATGGTATAAAATTAAAAACACCTTATAAAAAATTGGCCCCTCGGAACCTCGGTTGATTGGAACCCCGGTTAATAGGGATTCTGCTTTATTTGAATCTTAAGGAAATTCCGCTACGTAAGTATTATCGCTTTTGGGATACAGTGAATACTAAGTGAGTGCTGTCTTTCTTTTTTGTTTGTATAAATATATTTGGTTTTTATTTTGTTAATATTATAACTTGAAATAACCAGAAAATTAAGATAAATTACCTTCTTAACCGAAAGATAATTTTTAAAAATTGGAGAATATTTAGAGAAGTCAGCTAAATAGCGTTATTGGAATTAGAATTTTGAGTAAAATAACCTTTTCAACTTCGAGTGTATTTTCCACTCTAGTTGGATTATATTATTAACATATTGAATACCCTTCTTTTCTTCCCTAAGTTGGAGAATTAAGCTTTTCACCTTTTCAAATTATTGCAGAGATGAAACTTCTTCCTCCTCTGTTCTATTGTAACGACGTTCCCTTTTTATTCTTTTCATAAATCCTTACATGAGTCGCTCACTTTTCGAAATAATATATTCTTTTAAGTCAATGAATAATGCTTTGTACGGGATTCGAACCCACACTCTCTAAGACCCGACATCCTGACAGGGCATCGACCGGGCTGTGAAGAGCTCCCATCCCAACACAAGGAGACCTTTGTTCCGACGTTGGCGCCTCAGCATCTGACTTGGGTTAGTCTTCAACTTTCTTCTTGTCGCACCAACAATACTCTCGTACTAAATTTATAATTTATTTATTTTATGTATTCCTGTTAATAGATAATAAATTATTTGTGAATGGGATTAATGCAGAAAAAGGCAAAACTTTTAAGAGAAGCCATATATGAAGATTTTAAAAACTTCAAAAATAAAAATTATACTAAATAAATTTCTTTCTATTTTTGATATAATTGTTTTATTATAGGAAATGTATATTGATTTTATTTATTCATGAAAATTATATTTTAAGTCTGTGCTCAAAATGCAACTTTTTTTTTTTTACCTTTTCTTTAAAGAGTATTTCAATAAGAACACGATTTCATTCCATCCTGTACTCTCAAAAAAAATTATTCCCTCTTCGACGTCTCGGCCCTTACACCATTGTATCATATTATTATTATATCAAGGAGACAACCTAAAATTTTCATATTATCAACATAGAATTCCCTCACAGGTAACACTAATATTATTTCTAACATCCTTTATAATTGATTTGACACATTCACTGAAATAGTTTTTTCCAATAGTAATTTCCAAAGTCTACAATCTTTAACACAAAAATATTTATATTTCCTTTAAAATTCTATAAAATAGCTATTTACTTTTTTATCATATATTTTTAATCTACTTAATATCTTTTTTTTTACTTCTGAAATAACATTATTTAAAACCTATCTTCATTGATTTATAAATCACAAAATTGAACCATTCATCTCGTATATTTTTAATTTATTCATCTTTTAAGATCTTATTCTGCATTGGTAACAAATATTTAAATGTATGAGATAAATGCATTATAAGGTATTTTAGAAGAAATATTAGTTTTATGCGTAAGAAAATAATAAGTTAACAATTTTTAGGTTGCATCAGGGCCGAAACGTACAGGAAATAAATTTAATTGAGAGTAAAGGCTCAAATGAATTATTATTGAAATATTTTATTAAACAACATAAATGTTTATGTATTGTAAAATATTATGAATAATTTTGACACTATTCAAGTTGATGTAGATGCCAATTAACATATTTTTAATATAAAACAAATTTTAGGTTTTTTTTATTATGATTTAGAAGGTCCTAGAAAAAACTGTGTTAGAAACCACTGGCTTAAAATTTAAAATCAAAACCGGATTTTAACATTATTCCATTGATTAAATTATGAACTATTGGTTAATGAGTCAAATTCTCAAAAAATATGACTGGTCCGATGAGTTAGGGTAATTTTATGATAATTAAATGATTCAAGGTGTAGGCGAGAACCGAACCTGCCCACATCTTTCCTCTTTTCAAGGAAAAAGTAATAATTGTTGCAGCAACTTGTAAAACATTTTGTCTAATTCATTTCTTCTTTTAAATTTTGTTTTGGAGTTGGACTTTTGTTTAAATAAATCTTTAAAATATTGAAATATTAAGCGATATATTTTTTTTATGTATATATAAATAATTGACCGTATAATTTCAAATTATAAGGAAGATGGTTAGGGTTACAGTCCAAATCCAGAGAGAAGAAAAATAGATAACAACTATTTATTTTCCGACGTTTTACCCCAGTTTATAGAGGCTGTTAAAGATGATAGCTTAAGAGACTTTGACAGAAATTAAAAAAAAAAAAAAAATTGGAATTTATATCAACATGAACATGAAGCCCTGATGACGCTCTATAAAGTGGGGCGAAACGTCGGAAAATACTTTTGTTCTCTTTGGACTGCAGCTTTGACCTTCTTCCTCATTATTAATTTTTCTTTTTTAAATTTGCAAGCGTTTTAAGGGTATAGTTCAATTTTTAATACGGACTAGATTCGCAATGAAACAGCGTCGTTCAAATTGTGACATTTCAGCACGGAAAATGCGTACCATAGAAAAAACTGTATTATGTTAACCAACGTTTCGACCCATTTCTTAGGGCTTCGCCAAGCCTAAATAAAAACATTGCAAGAAGTGACAGAACATTAAATAAATATACAAAAAAAAAAAGAAAATATGAAAAAAAAATGTTTTGTTTTTTAAAATGTATAAAAGAAATAATAATAAACTTAAGTTAAGTATGTAAGAATATAGGTGGGTTGGAAAATCGTTACTAATTAATATAGGCAAGTATGATATTTCAAATACAAAACTAGTGTAATAAATTGTAGAAAAATACTTGTTATTAATAGTGGTAAAAGTGTAGATTTTACACCTCTTATTTTCTCTGTATTTTTATTTTAATGTTCTATCACTTCTTATAATGTTTCCAATTAGGCCAGATGAAGCCCTGCAAAGTGGGACGAAACTTTGCTTAATATTAAATTTTTTTTCACTATTTCTTACCTTTATTGTCTGCCACCCGGACTATCTTCCAACAAAATTATATATAATTATAGCACTGCTTATTATTAAAATTATTTGCTTGAAAAGAATTAATTTATATTAAATTTTTTTTTTTACTTCTATGGGGGTAAGCTGCCCCCCCTCCCGCATCTCGCCGAGTACGCCCATGAGTGCAAACATTTAACTTTGCTTATTTTCGTTGAAATGTTACGTTTACTTCCTTGTTCTTTTCTTCGATTTCTTTTCCTTATGGTTATTATAAAAATCCATCAGAGATAGGCATTCAGATCAAGTAGGCGTTAAGTAAGTGTTTCTTGTTCCAAGTCGCACATGCCTACTTGATACTTGATATGGTAAGCACTAAGACCTTGTAATGTGTCCTTGCCTTGTATCAGTTATCTATTCTTGATATGAGTCCGTTCGGAAAACATAGTCTATTGCGAATATCCTTTTATTTTTTCCTATTTATATGTTGATCTTATTTGTATACGCTGGTTAATTTTTAAAACTTAACATACATATATGATAGTTGATAGTGTTAAGTTGATCTAAAATTTAAAAATAAATAAATTTTGACAAAATAGGGTGTTTTGATTTGTAATTAATGATCTGTGCAGTATAGACTGGAATAATTTTTTGAATAATTGGATGTGGGGTGTAAATTTATATTTAAGATTGTCCTTGAGGCCGAAACGTTGTAATGGCATAATAAAGAGCGTTGAGAATTAACATGGATACAAAATGATTTATTTAAACCCTAAAAACCAGTCACTCTAAATTGTACAGATTATATACAAAATACTGAGCTAATTAAAAATCGTCTGAGCACTTTTCGTGAAATTGGATCAATATGAACGCTCAAAACGTTCGTTTTGTTCTTTATTTTTTCGGCTATTTATTTCAATTTACTCTTATTTTAATATTTAATAAGGAACAAAATCAAAGCTAGGGCAAATGAACATAAAACATAAATATAACCAATGTAAGTTGTAGATGACAAAACGTAATATAAATAGTACTAAATAACCAAAAAATTCGACCTTCGATTAAGGTCGAAACATTAAAAAATGTTTTAATTTAATTACTTAAACATATAATGTCTTCATAAATATATATTTGTCCAATGTTAAATAAAAAATAAACTGCTAAAGTTAATTAACAAGATTTGAAAAAATGCATTTACACCGAATTGATAGAATTTTAAAATATACAATCTTAAACTAGAGTTAATTATTGAATCCAGAAATTGGAGAAATTTTTTAATTAATTAAAATACGGAGAACACAAATACTGCACACAAACGTGGATGCAGCACGAGGGCCAACTTGTACAAGCCAATCCAAATAACTTATTCACACGCTTGCGTGCCCCCGAATTTTTCATTGTTTATCAACCATGCAGAGACACCATTAGAAAATAATAATTATATATTACTCTTATATATAGAACGAACATGGTATGTTTATTAAAGAGTTCATACAATAGTCCATCTAATAGAGTTGATTTCATTCAAAGTTCGTTATATTTAATTTGGAAATGGAAGAGTTCAAATTTGACTTTGCTTTTAAATTTTGATTTTAGGTATATGTTTAAAAAAAAAAAAAAAAAAGTTTTCGAGTATTAGTCTTTATCTTACGCTATCTAGAACGTTTCGATAATGTTCAAAAATACATTTGTTTTTCTACTATTTTGTACGCTCGAATGATTAAAAATTAAAGAATTATTTCTTTTAAGATATAAATTTCTCAGTTATATTTATATTTTTAATGTTATTCCGAGATTGGTAGAACAGATGTTGGCCAGGTGGGTATCGATTTATGAATGAGAAGGCCAAGTTCATTTCATTCAGGATTCTCTGACTCACGCCTGTGTAATGACTTCGCCATTGATTACGATGTCGCCTTTACTCTTAGCTTCGTATCAATTCTATTCTTTATTAGGAATTATTTATTTATTTTTTTAAATTTTATAACTAAAAATAAAAGTTTTTTTTTCATCATTGGTTATCCTAAAGTTTAACCTTACAGTTATTTTTATCTTAAAAGTTCTAATTTAGTTTGTTCTAATATTAAGAACTAAAAAAAAATTTATAATTAAAAGTAATACGTTTTTATTTAATTTTTAATTATCTTTTCACGAACTAAGCTATTATACGACTGAATAACATACAATCTAAATTCCACTACGCATAAATAAGATATAAATTAGAAATGATTCATTTCTACTCATTCTAAATAAAATGGATACACTGAAACAGACTGCCAATTCTTATCATAAAATAAAAATATATATAAATTTTTATAAAGATTCTTTTAATACTTAAGAGTTATTTTATATTGGAAGAAGATAGTCCAGTTGGCGGTCAATAAATGTGTCAAAATAGTAAAATAAAACTATTTATTGTAATCTACGTTTCGCCAACTATCAATAGTTGTCATCTCTGTTTCAATCCGACAGCCCTGACGAAGCCCTGCAGAGTGAAGCGAAACGTTGTTTAACAATACTTTTTTTTTTTTACTAATTCGATACCTTTATTGACCGCCACACTAAATTAACCCTATTGTAGGAAGATAGTCCTTCCTACAATAGGGTTAATTTAGTTTGAGTCAGGTTTGTTTTTAAGTAATCATTTAAAATTCCTATTAGTGTGATATAATTTTTCTTCTTTAAGATCTATTGAATTTATTAAATGTTAAAGATTTGTCCAGTAATAAGTCTGAGTAATAATTTACAGACTGAAACCATGGGATTTTAGTTTCATTTATGACTAAGTTTATGTGTTTCTTAAATTGTATATTTAAAGGTGCTATGCTAGTAACTCCCTATGAGTTAATCCTGTGGGTTCAGGAGTATTAAAACCGTGGCATAATTCTTTCCAAATCACCTCCTTTCACAACCGTTGGTCTAGTAAAAGTACTTCCTTACTAAGTACTGAATGAAGGGTCAATTCCCCTTGAGCAGTACAGAATTGGTTTATAATAGGGTTTCTGACTAAAATAATTCGTAAACCATATGCTTAAGCAATATTTACATTATATTTTATTAAATAAAAAAAAAATTAAAGAAACAAAATAATTTAATTCATTTTTGATTGAATCAGTGATGAATGTCATCATTTTAAAGTTGTCTTTATAGACAATTTTCGCTCATTTTTTTTTATTTATAGAAAATGGACGAATTTCGTAATCTTTACTAATTTATAAATTTTAATGTTCATTTTGTGTTGAACAAAACGTTTATTTAGAAAATTTTTTTGCTTTATAACATCATGTTACTATACACGTATTTTAGGGGAGAAACTCTCAAACATATTGGAGTAGACTTAAGAGATGAATGTTTTCCCACAGACAACTATATGTTGCCTTAATTGCTAAAAATCTAGATCAGGTTTGAAACCAGTATATAGAGAAAACCAGTATATAGAGAAAACCAGTATATATGTGATCTCTCATACCACAGGAAAAAAAAAGATCTAAAAATATCTATACTGTTGTTTTCCTTAAAGTAGTTTGAAACAAACTTCATTATATCTATGAACTTATTATTTATTATTAGATATTATCATCTCAGAAGTCTCTAACATAATTCTAAATTCTATATTTTTAGTCTGTCATTTAAATGTTGTTTGATAGAATTTTCATTTAAAACTAGCCTCTTTACATCTTAACAGAATCATGTTATATCGAATATTATTAAATTCAATAACGTTATTTGAATTTTGGAAAAAAAAAAAAAAAATGGTGATTGTGCCACTGTGAAATAGCCTGAGAATATTTAAATGTGTTCTGTTTTGTTATCTGCTATCTGTTAAATAAAGCTAACCTCTCCTCTCATATCACTCACAAAGATAAATCTCTCTTATAACTTTTGATAGTTATCCCATTTTTTTTTCTTCTTTTTCCATTCAACATTTTTTGTTTTCTCCTTAAATTTATTTCTGTTACTAACATTTATTTATGTCTTGAAACCATTAAGATTGTTGTTCTACACTTGTCCATGACAATACGAAACATATTGTTATCGTTAAATGTGTAGATTTATAGTAATAATCTTTTCAGAGTTAATTTAAAAAGCATTTTTCTCATAATACAACTATAAATACATCCTTAATAAATTTCTAATAACTTATTCTAAGCTCATATAACAGCATAAATAATTATTTAACAATAAAAATACTGAATTAGTCAAAAATCGACTAGTTTGTTTTTATTTTTAAATTAAACCTCCTCAATTTCTCAGGTTCTAGTTTGGCCGGATACAGTCTTGTTGAGAAACTACCCATTGGTAGCCCTCAAATAACATTTCTACCTTAAAAGGTCTCGAGGCCGTCTTCTTTTCTGGAAGATTGTCAAGAATCTAAGAGGAAAAAAGGATAGAAACTAGTCGGTTCGGGTGGTTAGGGAGTTTATAATGGAAAGATTGGTATCTGGTTCAGGCCAAATCGGCAATATATGGACCATTGAGGTCCTGATGGATGACTTGATCTGTGACAAAATAAGGAGCATTAAGGATTTTGGATTGTAAGGATTGGATACGAGAAGAATTCGATGTTTTAGTGGAGCCCCAAAGCTCAACTCAGTATGTCCAGATATAAATGAGTCTTTTGTAATAGATTAGAAGTTTAGACCGTCTGTCTAGTCGTTTGTCTAGTAGTTCTAGGTTACGGATCTATTCGACAGGAATAAAGGATACATTGAAGAATTAAATTTTTTTTTTGCTTTATTTTTTGGAGAAGGTTCATAAATTTTAAGTCTACACTTTTGAAAACTCAAAAAAATCTTCCAAATCTTTAAAATGATAGATTACTGTAAAGAAAGCTTCAAAACTGAATGCAACGTTAAGGAAAAAAATATTCGGTTAATTTATCCTCTACTATTAATCATTTGGTTAATTTGTATTATTAATAAGTTAAGTTGAATGATATTTTCTGTTTTAAAAATATACAATAAATTCTTTTTTAATTTGTAAAGAATAATTCCATATGGATTAGGCATTACTGTGATTTATTTTATGTGAATAAAATCAGTAAATTTAGCTATGCAATAGGAGATATCTGTCAAAAACGCTGAATCTCTAAGATATACACGATTAGAATTTTCTTACATATGAACATTTTACAGGGCACTGTTTTGATAACAACAAGACTATTCTGCACATTTCCCTTCTGATATCTTTGGCCCAGTTATCATGTTGACGGAACAGTGACTCTTTAATATATACTTCAAAGAGGACTTCTCGATGGAGATAATAGCTTCGTGACTCCTGGAAGTGTTGTAGATCGGGATAGTCATCCGGGACATGAGGAGGATGGGACAGAAGTGGAGGAGCCGAACGACCTGGTTCTCGTAGCGCTTTTGGGCCACAGCTTTCACTCGGCTCGCTCGCTCTTTCTCCTCGCTCTGTTCACATAGCTTCCTCCTCCTGGTACTATAGTTAGAAATTATGACAACTTAAACCGAAAAAAATAACAATATTATCGAATTTATAATAGTATTAATTATATAAATAAAAGTCCTGAACTATTGCTATAAACTGTAGTAATAGCATCATAAAAGATACCCGAATGTATACCTCCGATGAAATAGATTAGATTTTGTGTAAAAACAGTCCAGAGATGATACTCATATATTTCCAAAATAATCAATTTTTTTTTTTTGCTTTAGCTGTATTTAGTATTTATAGGGGTATTCATGATGTTGTGTTAAATGTTTTACCATGTTAAATGTTTTAAGTATAAGATTGTGAGCAGCCCTATTTAAAGTCATGTTAAACGTTAAATGCATAAGAGCCCCTAGCGGATTTTCTCAGCAACTTGTTGTATAAGCCTTTATGTTTATAACCTTCCTTCCAGACCCTCATGTTATTGTTTACTTCAAATTTGATTTAAGTAATTAACTACAACATGCCTAGAGTGAGTGAAAAGTGGAATTTGTGTGAAAGTTTAGCTTATGAAATGAAATGAAAAAATAACTTTATTCTGGGACATACGTCCCCTAAGAATAATTACATGGTTCATATAATGAGATTTTTATCTGGCGAGCGTTTACAAATTTTCAGATAGTAGAATGAAATTACATTGTTTTTTTTCTCAAATGTATCATTAAAATTATAGATATAATTTATAATGAAAAATTATAGATACATATGAAAAATTTTCATTTTATCTTATCTTTGTATTTTTATTCCTATCATTGTATCTTATCATAGTATCATTTTGTATCTTTTTAGACCTGATGAAGCCCTGCAAAGTGGGGCGAAACGTTGAAAAATAAATAGTTGTAAACTATTTTTGTTTCACTTGTGACCGCAACCCTGACCATCTTATATATCAATTTTTACGGTCAACTATATATACATATATAAAAATATTAAGTTTTTTTTTTCTATCTATTAGACATTGTCAATTAATTAAATATAAAATTGTAGGTGTACGGTAAAAATGTAGAATTCAACAATTTTTTTTTTTTTTTCATGTGATATTTTTTACTGGCATATATAAAACTCTATTTAAAAGGTTTAAGTTCTCATTAATATAAAGATTTTGTAGGTTTCTGATGATAAATCAATTTTCTCATCTATATAAAATTATTTTTAAATGACTAAAATTAATCTTTTTTCACAAAATTTATATTAAATGGATCAATTATATTTTAGGCCCTGTTAAAATTAATTATCATCAGCTGAATAATAGTTTTAGTAATTATTCAAAAAATGATTGATTGTGTGGGTGACAGTTATTAGTCGCTTATCAGACTCGTGGTTCTATATTTAGATATTTTTTTATTTCAAAATATTTAATAATTTTTAATTTAAATTGATGGCATATAAAATTAAATTGTGCTTATAAACTTGCTCTAAGTTTATTCGAAAATTTATCCTTGGATTTATCATTCGAGATTTGTCCATTATGGATATTGTACTCGTGAACTTGGGTTGGATCGTGAAGATGAGCTACGAAGACCCGAGGTTCGTCCTAGCTTAGGCATAAGGGCGTACCCTATTGTAGTCTTCAACGACCGTCCAAGGTATTTTCGGGTTTCCGCCCCAGGTTGTTCGGCGAAATGACCTCTCTGTATTTTTAGGTCGTCTAAAAACTGCCCCTTCTCGATCCAGAGCCACAAGATCAGATCATTTCACAATCCTCATCATCCTGTTTAGTAAACATCGATATCCTTACTATCGAAATCCAGTCCGGATATTGAGTTGAGAAATATAAAATTCCCATATAATGACCACATCCGCCAAATTTGGCTCAGTAATATGTAATTATACTTGGCGTATTATATTATATCCGTAATTATAGTAGAGGCTATTTCCACGAGACAGATAGCTCTTGTGTAATTAATATCACTACAGTGAGTAATTATGACAATTGTTTACATGCTGATAGTAGATATAATCTCGCTGGAAGTTCTACTTT
Organism: Halyomorpha halys; assembly: GCF_000696795.3. NCBI lineage: Eukaryota > Metazoa > Arthropoda > Insecta > Hemiptera > Pentatomidae > Halyomorpha > Halyomorpha halys. The sequence goes on along the minus strand of NW_027112864.1, from coordinate 269,356 downwards.
GTGAATGAGTGATAAAAGTTGTTTACGTTGATTATCAAACAGGAAACATACAAGTTACTTAAAAGGTTAGAGTATGAGATTATGAAGTGTGACAGTTCACTTTCTAGGCGTCTATATGTAGCAGTTGATAGCATTATGAACTATAATTATTTTCTATCTATATAGAAATAGATACTGTCACATGACCAAACGTCATAGTTTATACGGTTTTCTTTTTATTAAGACAAACAAAACGTATTAGAATATTCCCTAATTGGTTTTACATCTTAAACTATTTACGCATCTACTTTCATACTTTCATGAAATGGGTTGACAAAAATATTAAAGTTTTTTAAAATCATAATATCATGCAAAGTGCATTATAACCAGTATGATTTTTCAACTTTTCTTATACAATGGCATCTTTAATTTCAACTATTGAAAATATAATACCATTCAATTAGTTTTGTTTGTGAAAATCATAATATTTTATTTTCAGATTATTTTATAGCTTGTTCATAATCATTCATATGTTAAATGCAAAAACGTTATAACATGCTAAATGTTATAAGTACAGGGTTGTGAGCAGCCCAATTTAAAGTCCATATTTTCTGGGCAGCTGTGTAACCTTTCCTCAGATAACCTTCCTGGAATTCATTATTTTTATCCATTACTTTTTTAAAGTTTTAAAAACGTCTGATACAAACTAAACTCAAACTACAAGAACTAACCTGTCAAAAGACTGTAGACAAAATAGTGTTGAGCTCAGCTGGTGTGTTACTTGAAGTCTTTCTCTATTTAACAGACCTAGTAACAGACTCTCAACCATGCTAAATGTTATATCCTTTTAACATGGCAAAAGAAAGAATTATTCCTTTATTTTTGTTTCTTTTAATACTTTTTATTTATTGATAGATATTACAATCTGCCACACAGTTGTGGACAATAGGTAATAGTGATGAATGATCACATTAAAATAAAATAAATAAATGAATGAAAAAAAAATCTCTAAAAAATATACAAACAGAAGGATAAACAAAATGAACATAATCAAACTATGTGTATGAAAAAAAAAATAAATAAAATAATATAATCTCTAGTTACACCCCTATTTAACACAGTTTAACTTGTTAAACTAAAGATCTTGAATAACCCTAATGAATACAAAGTAGCAAACATTTTTTTAATTTATTGTTCTTTGATGATTAATTTTATTATGCTATTATATATTTCTTTTTTATTGTAATCCTTACAAATAATATAAGTATGAAACATTATATTATAAAGTCGTCATCAGCTATAAAATTATTGTTGGAAATGAATAGATCAAATAAAACCAGTTTTCTTATATAAGAGTATTTTCACTTCCCTACTGCTACTTACTAGACATGGAAACTTTTATAATCACGTAAGATTTTACGATGTGCTATTTTTGAATTGATTTATGCTTTTCATATTACTCTGAGTCAAAAAAAAAAAATATATATATATATATATTTAAAATTCAAATGGAAGCCAGTTCAACTGTTATTAGATTTTTAAATAATCATATGGGTCATTATCTAAAGGTTCATACATTTCTCTTCCTATAATGTCAGAACTGTAATAATTCATACTTACTTAGAGTCATAAGTAACTTCGCTTAAGTAACGCGCAGAAGTACCTTTATTTATGGTTCGATAAAAAAAAGAGTTAAAAGCTAAGAGTTAAGCAAAAATCAATAATTTTTATATTATTTCATTTTTCCGATTACAATAAATAATAAGACGTATTTTTTAATTTAAACCTCATATAATAACTGAATAAATCAGTTAGTGATTTGAAACAATCAATTATTAATATGAAAAGAAGTTGGTCGTGGTGCTTTTCATTTTCTTAGACGTTATTTACATATCTTATTATGTTAAGTCCATTACTCATTATATATTTTATTTCTCTCTTTTCTTTATGTTTATTTTTTGTATTTCTTTAAAACTTTCTGTTTTTAATTTTTCCATAATATTATATTTCATCTTCTATTGTTATCAATCGACTGCTATCTATTTATATTGTTATAAATCAACTATTTTCTACGTAATTAATTTTTATGCATATTTCCAAATTTGTTTGTTTATTATTTTCTTTTATTTCTATCTTTATCAGAGTGAGGGTTATCTCTTTTTTTCTTATTAGCCCTGATGAAGGCCTGAAATTGAGGTCGAAACGTCGGCACAACTAAATAAGTTTTTTTTATTTGCTGACCGCACCCCCAATTTCACATTGGACTTTAGAGATTAATGGCAATTCTAATAATAACTATAATAAAAAATGATTATTTATTTAAGTTTTTCCTACATTTTTAAATGTTAATTTTTTTTTTAAATCATAAATTTTCTCAAATATATTAGAAATATTTATAATAAAGAAAAAGAAAACTGTATTATAGTTGAGCCAAAGAATGCTGAGTTTATTTAACAGTTAGGAGCGTTGGGTATCGTATCAGCCCCTCTCTCTTAGATCTGTTCTGGAATGTTCCACTAACGTGTTTGAGGTTTTTCGAATCATTACGGAAATATCTCCATTAACTCGAAAATATTCGGTATAATTATTAATGAATGATGAAATAGCTAAGTTCATTCATTAGTTGAAAGAAAATTAATACGAATTTATTGCATTCATGCTGTTTAAAAATGTTTTAACCATCAATTTTTACAATGGTATAGTCCATTTTGGTTCTCAACACCTTATAAATAATTTATAACCTGTATTTTTCTAGTTTGTTATTTATCAATGGCGACAGATTAATTTATTTAATCATTCAGTTTTTATATTCCATTCACTAGGTTGAACTGTCCATTATGTGCCATTATCAAACAGTATTTTTCTTAATATTAAGAATTTATTATTCTTCTAAGAATAATATTATGTGATGATAGTGTTAAATTAATCTGTAATTAAAAGATTTAAAATTATTTCAATTTTTATAATATAGAATAGTTGATTATGTATTTGTATGCCTTATATGGTGTTATAGTCCACTGTCAAAGCGTCTACTGCGACAGGTACTATCAACTATCGACACAAATCTTGATAATATGACAGTACTGCCTGTACTGAATTTATCTTATATACACTACTATACATTAACAATGATACAAAAATTATTTTGTATCTACTTTTTTATTTTTCAAACAACAATCAGCTATAAACTAAACATATTATATTTCATATTTTTTCCAACAATTTCATTTTTTTTTTCTTATATATATTTTATTTACTCCTTCTCGCACAACGCCACTTTATAAGATCATAGTGGCTTCAACTTTGTTATTACCTACCTGATCTTTTCTGACTGGGTTTAGCGGTGATTCTAACTGTCTTCTTTCCTGCCACAGTGGAAACGGGCCTTTAAAACTATTATGTTACTCCGCTTCCCCATACATCGGCAACCTCCCGAGACCCTCCACCTCCCGAGACCCTCCACCTCCCGAGACCCTCCCCAGAGACAGAGGATGATTTAGCCTAATAAATATACTTTGAGAACTCCCCGGCGTGGGCTTGTTGGTGCCGAGCCAAGCGGCCAGTCTAAGACTAGTCTAAATGACCAAGCCGCAGTTACTCCTTCATCGTCTTGACCATTTATCACTCTGTTTTTTTTTCTCTCTCTCTCTCTCTCTCTCTCTCTCTCTGTCTTCGGCCATTCTTGTCTTGACCTCCCGTTCAGCCAGGATTTTCTTTGATGTCCTTCTTCTTTAGGCTCGAATTCGGAGAAAGGAATTATGAAGGAATTTTAGACAATTTTAAAAGCAACATTACGTATATTTTTAACTCGCAACTTGTCCAGATTTCATAAATCTGAAAAGGGAATTCAAACTAACTTTATTTGGTTTATTTTTCTACTCATGTAAACAATTTTATTATCAAATTAAATTTTTATGAATAAATTAATAAAATTACGGTATTAACTTAGTATTATTCATATAAAGATAAAGGTACTTGACTCATTACTCACGGAGTTGGGTTCGATTCCGGCCGTGATTGATAATTATATGTTATATTAATCTTAGATCGAATATAGGACCTTTTGAGGCACACTAATTTTTATTTTTAATTTTTCAATTACTATATATAGAATATGGATTTCAATATATGGGTAAGAAACAGTATCAAAATTTTATTGTTTAAAAAAAAATATATATCTAAAAGCTGTTTAATAATATTAAAAAAAATTCAAACATCTCTCTCAATAAAATAAAATAAAAATCCATCAAATAATGCCTTTAATAGACGTAACAAAAGTCAAGAAATTAATATGATTATTTTTAAATTTTATTTATGTAGCTTCTGTTGAATTATTTATTTATTCTCAAATTAATTATTTGTTTTAATTAATTTTAATGAATATTATTACAGAATTTAATTTTTTATATCATTTTAGCTCGGTTTCTTAGTCGTGGAATTAATTTTATAAAATAAGGGACAAGAACTTCTAATATTAAATATTAATTTAATTTTCAAAATAAACAAATTTCTGAGTATGTATACGTAGTAACAAAAAAATAGTTAATTTTTTATTTGCCGACGTTTCGCCTTACTTCTCATGCTTTTGTTCATGTATCACTTTTAGCCTTGATGAAACCCTGCAAAGTGGGTTGAAACGTCGGCAAACAAATAGTCGTTTAATATTTTTTGAAACTTCCATTTCATTTCAAAAGATTGATTTACATGACAATTATACGGCGTTGAGTTTTTGGGCTCCACTAAATCTTCTAATTCCTCTCGTATCCCATCCTTACAATCCAAAATCCTTCGTAAAAATCCTAAATGCTCCCTACTTTGTCACAAATAAAATCATCCACAAAGACCTTAATGTTCCATTTGTAATCGATCTAGCCCGAACCATATATCAATTACAAACTCCCTAACCACTCAAACCCATTAGTTTCTAATCTTGTTGCCTCTTTTATTCCGGACAATCCTCCGAGGCGTCTGAAAAGAAGATGGCCTCGAGACCTTATATTGTAAAAATGTTTTTAGAGTGCTACCATTGGGTAGTTTCTCTACATGCTTGTACCATACCATTATGATTTCCTCAAATTAACTTGATGTATTTTATGTACAGTTGTAAATATCAATAAATAAATTTAAAGAAAAAAAAAATTTTTTTTGTTCCTTTTTGACCATGGGCGCGGTCAAGAAATTTCTGATTCTGTTTAAAATCGTTAATATTTTCTTAGAAATAATTTTACCTATTTTGGGTTCTCTCAGTCCCTACCATTCTAGTCCATTATAAATTAAATATACATAATTATAAAAATTTTTATATTATTATTAATACTTTTAAAGATATTTGAATGTAATTTTATTATAGAACACTTAATCTAAGTAACACTTAAGATGATATAAAAGTATAGTAGCGTGTACAAGAGAAGAGATTCCTATTTAAAAGTGTAATAAAACCCGCTAAGTTGTATTCCTGATAAAAATATAGGTTTCTACCAGGAATTCCAGTTTTAGTGGCGTTGGACTCTTTCCAAAGGATCTCCTTAAACAGTTAACCACCTAATATATATATTTTTTCTATTTTCTCTGCACTATTTTCGATTTGGACCCCTTCGATATCGATAGTTCTCTTTTCAATCTCTGAGATATACATACATATATTTTTTTAAGGAAGTTTTTTTTTTCGACCCCCAAGACGGAAGAAACAAGACTGGAAAGATAAAAATTGTTTGCTAAGGGACTGGTTACATGAGGTGGGGGGGAGGATATCTAAACCTAACATAGAGCTATCTTCTTTATCCACTATCTGGTCCAGGGCGTATTTCAAGGATAGAATTATTTGTAGTGTTCATCTATCTTTTTGCGTAATAATTTCACATAAAAATACATTTATGAACACACACACAAACATATATATATATATATATATATATATATATATATATATATATATATATATATTACGAGAATAAATAAAGTGTTAATAGAAAGCATAAGCTAACAGTGTGATAAAGTTGGTTTTGATGAATTAGAACATTTTATTCATGTTTATTTTATAAATGTCCGAAATCATGTTAAGACGGCTTTATAAATTAATGCGATTTTTCTTTTCAAAATATTATTATACTAAAGCCTGTTGAACAGATTCGATACTTAGACTCCATCTTGACAAGAGACTTACTTGCAATCCACACACAAGACTGAAACGACAAGAAACTGCTCGTAGATTCCGATTGCTACAACACTCACTTGACAAGCGCTCTAAACTTCCCATTCACTTCAAAAAATTAGTATACACTACAATAATCAGATCAATTTGGACATATGGAATTGAGCTCTGGGGCTCCACCAAACCATCAAATTCTTCCTGCATCCAATCGTTACAATCCAAAATCCTTGATGCTCCTTATTACGTCACAAATAAACTCATTCACAAAGACCTTAACATCCCATTCGTTGCAGATTTGGCCCAAAACAGATATGCGTCTTTTCATTCCAAACTCCTTAACCATCCTAACCCATTAATTCTTATTCTTTCATCCTTAACAATCCCTGATAATCCTCCGAGGCGTCTGAAAAGAAGATGGCCACGGGACCTTCTAGTTTAAATTAATGTTTGAAGTACCACCAATGGGTGGTTCCGTCCCAAGATTTTCAAGTGTATATGAAACATACTACATATTTACCTATTGTATTATTTTGTACAGTTGTAAATTACAATAAATAAATAATTAAAAAAAATATATATATTATTATGAATTTGTAAACATAACAGTTTTTTTTATTTTTCTTACTCTTCATTGAAATAGAATTATTATATACATATTTAATACACTAAATGTATTATATAGTTTTATAGTTAGTATACGTTTACTGAGTCTTCTCCCTTTGATTGCCTTGGGACATTATAAGGTGTTAATATGAGTCCAGCTATGGAGTTGATGGAATGTGCAGGGACGTGATATTTTATTTATTTATTGAAATAAGTAAATGTGATATATGCTTCAGAACACATGATATCTTGGAAAGGAACAATCTAATGCTGGTAATTCAATAATTGCTTAAAACTAGAAGATTCTATTGCCATCTTCTTTCTAGACGCTTCGGAGGTTAATCGGCAGGGTTAAGGATAAGAGATTAAAGATAATGGGTTTGGATGGGTTTAGGATTCTGGAATGAAAGGAGGAATATCTATTTCGGACCAAAACTGCAACCCATAAGATCTTGAGGTCTTTATGGTTGAGTTTATTTGTCCCATAATGAATGGGATGTTGAGGTATTTATAGTTGAATTTATTTGTGAGATAATGAATTGGATGTTGAGGTATTTATGGATGAGTTTATTTGTGACGTAATAAAGAGCGTAAATGATTTTACAGAGGATTCTGGATTGTAAGGATAGGATACGGGAGGAATTTGGATGATTTGGAGGAGCCACAAAGTTCATTTCCGCGTGTCCAAATAGGTCTCATTATCATAGTGTATAAGGGTTTTTTTTGTTGTAAATGGGAAGTTTAGATACGTTATGTTTAGCGTTTAGTAAATTGTTAATATAGTTACAACAGCAGTCTATGCTACGACGCACATTTCTTTCTATTTTGACCTGGATAAACATTTTGTTAATCATCAAAATCTTTAATAGTTAAAATTTATCTATTCTTTATTACTTCTAAAAATAAAATATGGTTAATTATTTTAACAAAATTATAAGTACTTTAGGAGAAGACATTTAGAAAATTAAACCTAGCTGATTTAAAGTTACACACCTTATTAACAGATATTATCGAAACACAGTATCATCTCAACAATATACCTACTGTAAATACGTAATTTCATTTTCGTTCAACTTTTTGTTTTGTTTTTTTTGCGCTAAGCTATTTACAAAACTACATACTGTTTTGTAAGACTTCCGATTTTGTAAACGAGCATTTCCGGCTAAAACTAGAATATTCGAAATACTTCCGGTATTGCGCAATATATGCATTTCATATATTGCTAAGTGAAAGTTGAAGAAAACATATACATATAATATTTTATTTCAAATTTTTTAGTAATTATGATAAATAATCGTATTTTGATACATTGAATAATCCATTATTATTATTATTTATTTAATTATAATTTAAGTCCCAATTTTAAGGCTATCTATGTTCTATTTTTTTTTTCGTGTAAAGCCTATTATCTACAGGTGACCAACCTATTCTAACCATGGTGGGGAGTCAAGTTTTTTATTTTGTGGGACTGCTACTCAATGAAAAAAGTCAACACCCCAGATCGAATTCGAATCTACTATATTCTATTTAAAATTTCATAAAAATAGTTGTGTTAAAAAAAAAAAAAATTGTGTTTAAACTTCCTATACCTTACTTTTTTCCATATTAATGACTTCACGGTAGTGCTATACATATCCACTATCTTTTGGAACAATACAATTAAAAGTTCTCTTTTTTGAGGAACATTACAACTGTTCAATTAATTTTTTGACAGAACAAATTTGTATATAAAATCTAATTCTGTTCATTAATATTAAAATCTGTCATGAAGGGTCAGGGGTTCAGTACTTGGTAAGGGAGTACTGTTACTAGACTAACGGTTGTGCAAGGAGGTAATTTGGTCAGAATCACGCTCGACCGCTATATTTTTACCCAATTAAGGGTACCAAATTTATGAGGCTGGAGGGCCCCAGAACCCACAGGATTTACTCCCAGCTTCAGTGTAACAGAAAACAATTTTTTGCCCAACCGGATTCGAACCCAGGTAATTCTGTTCATTAAAAAAAAATTGAAAATTTTTTTAATTTTTTAAAAATCTTCTCTTCCTGAAGTAAGTAGAAATTTACTTTGCAACACTATGGAGTAAGCCACCAATTAATGAAAAAGACTTATAGAATAATCCTCTATACGTTTCTCAGTAACTTCTTTTTAAGTTATCTAATCATTTCCTCGATTCCTTACTTGGCGTAACTTTTAGAAGAATGTGTATAGGATACGTAACAGACACATTTACTAATGATGATTATGATAAAGATACGCTCTATATACGTCACATAATATGCCGCTATCGCGTGACGTTTCGTTATTATGCAAAAAATAAGTAAGTTTTTGTGTCCTCGGTGGTTTCCTCTTGCTTCGTTTCCTTTCTCTTTTCTTATCTCCTCTCTACTTCCTGTCTCGAGGAAGCACTCAATGGCCGTAGGCTCTGAATGTGTGCATTATGACCTGGCACGCACTTCCTGTCTCTTACATTCCATTCATATCTTTAGAAAATATTAGTGGTATTCCATTGAGATTGGTCTGGTTTTGAAATGTAAATATCTCTTTGGAATATTTATTTTTCTTTCTACATCAATGTTTCGAATTTAGACATCCCTTTTGTCTAAAAAAAAATCACAATCTACAAATTAAAAAAAAAAAACATTTGTTTCAAAATCAACGGTTATTCAGTGATGTGAACTGGATTTAAAGCATTTGAAGGTTCAGTTACCCACTTCATAGAGTCTATGTTATAGAATGTATGCCACGTGTAAGCCGATACACAATACAATAGTCAGTGCCTCACCCAATATTAAATTGTGTCTTTCTATTTTAAATTTTAAGTAAAGATTTATTTATGTTTGCTAAGTAACCGAAGACAATTCCAAAACACATTTTATCATTTTTTTATATAAAAGAATAGTCATTTTTAAATTTTTTTTATTTAGTACCTTACACTTTAATAAAATGTGCTTGCTACAGTGCAATACAATTTGACAGCATTAGTCAAAGACTGACTTATAGGCATTCTCTAATGTTGATATTTTATTGAAAAATGTTTAATATTTTGAATTGCCTTTGACCAAATCACCTCCTAGCACAACAGTTTGTCCCAAAAAATATTTTTTTACTAATTAAAATAGTTTGGTTATAATTATTAATTATTAATAACCGATTATGTATGTGTATATAATGATGGATCTATAATTAGTTAATTATTTTGATTTCTTACCCACTTCAACGTGGCAATTACGGACCGATATTTCTGTCCTCTATTGAGAGTGTGTGTGTCTGTTACCTAATGTTTACAACATTGAATCAGTTCATAAAAAACAGCCGATATGACTTCAAGGTTAAATATTTTTGAAATATTTATTGATTACGGCGTTTGCTTATATA